>NC_141041.1:1407500-1520000 GCF_052040795.2 Danio rerio
GCGTGGGTTTCCTCCGGGTGCTCTACAGCCCATGTGCTATAGGGGAATTGAATAAGCTAAATTGTCCGTAGTGCATGTGTGCGAATGGGAGTGTATGGGTGTTTTCCGGTACTGGGTTGCAGCTGGAAGGGCATCCTTTGCATAGAACATATGCTGGATAAGTTGGCGGTTCATTCTGCTGAGGCAACCTCTGATAAATGGGACTACGGCGAAGGAAAATGAATGAATGAAAGTTTAGGAACGTGTTAAAAATTTTTTCTGTTAAACGTAAATTGGGGAAAAACTTAGGGTGCTTTCACACCTACACTTTTGTTTGGGAACGTGTCTCGTTTGCCCAGTTAGCGCGGTTCGTTTGGCATATGTAAACAGGGCAATCGCGCTCTGTTCCGCGCCAAAGTAATCGCTCCGAGATCGCTTGAATGAGGTGGTCTCGGCTCGATTGAAATGAACCCTGGAGCGGTTCGATTGCAGTGAGAAAGTGATCCGATCCGAGCGCGATTATATCACAGTGTTTTATGGATATGTAATAGGCTTACGGCTATATGAAGAGAGAATTATGAGCAGGGCGGGAAGTTTCGCGAGTCTCCGGATGCCCGCAAACGAGTGATGATCTCCCGCTAATCTCACGTCTCCCTCCTGGTCCTCAAATAGGCATCGTCGCGCACCCTTCTCACCCCTCCCCACTGCATCTCTTTTCTCAAGCTGGAATTATACTTGCACCTGGCGCCGCATCGCGCACCTCCGCTGACTGCGCGCGCCCCTTGCGAAACGGCCGAGGCTTTTATACTCGCCGCATTCGCCATTGTGATATTCTTTAAAACGACAGGGGGCGGTCAAAAGAAACCCACCTTAGAATCAGACGGGTAAACAGAGAAGTACGAACTTTCCGGAAGTACGTCATATCATAATGTCGTTCAATATTTTTAAACTAATTATTTGTATTGTTTTCATAAATTATTTTAATGATTATCAGCATTTTTATAACCTTTAAGATTTTTTTAATCAAACTTTGATGAATCTCACTTGCTATTGTCCAGATCTCTGACAGTTTTACCTTTTAAAGTTTATTACAATATTAATCACAAGAAAACATGAGTTGCTCTACAAATATACTTGTATTATGGCAGGGATAAAAGCAAAAAATAAAAAGTACACTTACTAAAAAATACAGATGTATTACAAATACGATACGTTAGTGTAAAAGCGATGACTGGTGGAAGAACATATTCTGTCATTTTATACCCGGGTCTACACTTTTGCTATGATTTCTTTAGTCATAAACAAACTTATCCCTCAGGTTTTTTTCCAATTTTTTTAACAGAAACTTTCCTCCTTTCCCACTGCTGTTTTTATTTCTAGCAAATAATTATTGGTCATCACTTGCTTTTGTTCATATCTCGGACAGTTAACCTATTACAATTTATTAAAATATTAATGACAACAGAACATGAGTTGCTCTACAAATAAATGTTTTATTATCGCAAAAATAAAAGCAAAAAATGCACACTTACTAAAAAATACAGATTATTTTAGATTTAGCCCGCTCCACAGTTCACACATTACTGTCTGGCTAGTTTCTGTCCTATTTTTATGCTAAAAAGGCAACATGATGGTCCAACATTCTTGACCATCATCAACAATAAAGCCCAGTAAAACAGGCCATCAGTATATCTATTCCTTTCCAGTTATCAAAAATAATTTTGTGACTTCATTATAGTTTTGTAACTATTAAATTGATTTTAATACAAAATTAAACAAAATACATCAGTGCAAAACCTATGACTGGTGGAAAAACATATTCTGTAATTGTGTTACAGAATGTTGTCTTCGCTCGAGTCTCAAAAAATGCCAGACGCACCGCCAGCCCAAATCATGCCGCGCGCACCCAAAGCGAACCTCCGCAAACTCCGCGATGACATCACATTCATCACGAACAAGCGGACGCATCGAGTATAAACAAGGCTTCAGACACGTCGTGCGCGCACCCTGTCAATCACCACCAAACCGCCACCGCTCCTGACAGTTTAGCGGGACGCTGCAAAATAAACCCTGACACTGACCAATGTGAGGAGAGTTTACTCGCACGTGACTTGTTTTAGCTCTTTTGGTCCGATTAGAAACTGTGCAGTGTGAAAGCGAACCGCTCCAAGAGCAAAGAGCAACAATGTAACAATCTCTGTTTCAGAACAACTGAATCCATTCACAGGTGTGAACACACCCTTAGACAGGGGGCTAATATCTCTGACCTGAAGTGTATATGGATGCTCTAGTATGTTTCTGTGCAATTAATTCAACACCAGCTTCACTCTTCCACCTCTCCTTCACTCTTTTCTCCTAATGATAGCTGCTATTTTCCCCCTGCTAAACGTGAAACGACACGCGAGATGCGGCTCTGATACGCTGCCAGGCCTCTGTGTGGTCGAGCTCAGTTTGAGGGCAGGAATCTAATTGATTTTTATAAGATTTTCCCCCTTTGCTTTACAGGTTTTCCTCTCCCCCCATCGCAAATGAAATGTAATTTTGAATGAATAATGCATCTTCCCTAAAGGCTTCCAAATATTTAAAAGCGTGCGAGAGAGGGAAGAGGGAAAAAAGAGCACAAAGCGTTTTACGTGACACCGGAAATTGGCATGGCATCCATCAACACACACAGACGCCAGCACACACAGGGGTATCAGTGTGGTGTATTATGGGTAGACGTCTGCAGGGGGCATTTTACAAAGGATTGTGGGATCTCAGACGCACGCAGAGAGGACACTACACTTGTTACAGCTCATTAGAGAGCTTAGGATGATTATTTTAACAGCAGCGCGAGGCCGTGATTTTGCTGAATATCTGTCAGGCGGATTATTGCTAATATTTTATTGCTATGTGAGAATCCCGCTGATTCTTTACCTTATTAAGCGCTTGTTTAACCCTGCTGATGATGCATTTGAGGATTACTGCTTTAAAATGTGTGCTTTGTTTTGTAATAAAGCAAGACTTTGTGATGCAAAATGATTTAAGGGGACGCGTTAAACACAGTGCTGTGGTAAGAGTGAGTGAAAACTAATGATGAACATTAATTAATTGTATTTTTTATGATCACACTTGATATGAACAGTCTGCAGAGGCACTTTGATTGACATTCTCCCTTCGTACGTGTCATCAGAGTGGGAAAGCCCCGCCCACTAGTCACCATCTCTCCCTCATTAGCATAATCAGCCCTGAGTGAGAAGCAGCCCTCATGAGTGTTTTGAAGCTGACACCATGCTGATGCATATGCGCTTGTAGCTCCGCCCACTTCTGAAAAGAGCACAAACTCATTTGCATTTAAAGTGACAGTCACCAAAACACCACAATTATTATGAAAGCCTAAAAGGGTCAGTTTTAGAGAGCTAGAAAACATTGTTTGTGTGCTATTTTGAGCTATAAAATAATTTGTCTAAAATCATACCAGTGTCTAATATATTTATCCTTTCCCACATTAAAAAAAAATACTGTAGTGTTTTTGATCCATGCCATAGTGAAGAGTATTTTACTGTATATATTTTGTTTAACTGTTTATATGAGTGATAGGAGGACCTAATATGCAAGTAAAATTACTTTATCGACACAGTCAGTATAGTATAACAAAAGTCCAAAACGGAAAAATACACAACAAAAGATACGAAATACCACTCAAGCGGGGATCGGGGTAAATAGACAGGAACCGAGTAGCTCTAGGTGTCAGATGGATCTCCACGCCAGTCCTAAACACAGACAGAGAGCTCATCAAGAGTAATAACGAACTGACACGAGACAAGAGATGCGCTGTCCAGATATAGCCAAGATAACAGGTCGCAGCTGGCAGGCTAATCAGGATAGCACGGCTCCACATAGCACGTGACCTAACGCTGACGTCAGACACACGTGGAACACCAAAACAAAACCATGTGACCACTCAGAAGTGCGCACACACCTACAACCGTGACATTTTTGTGTTTACAAACCTTTGTTAATGAACGTTCCAGAAAACTGTAGTATTAGATATAGTTAAGTGATTAACTGTAATGCATGCTTTAATATATGTTAGGATTTTGTGTGGAGTTTGCATGTTCTCTCTGTGTTGGTGTGGGTTTCATCTGGGTGCTCCGGTTTCCCCCAAAGTCCAAACACATGCGCTATAGGGGAATTGATTAACTAAATTGGTCGTAGTGTACCAGTGTATGTGTGTGAATGTGAGAGTGTATGGATGTTTCCCAGTACTGGGTTGCAGCTGGAATTGTATCTGCTGCGTTTGTTTGGAAATCGGCTTGACATCAGAACCCAACATCAGGCTGATGTCAATGTCCAACCTAAAATCAACCTAAAATCAACCAAATATCAACGTCTAATCATGTTACATCTTGACGTAGTGTGGACGTTACCGCTATGACGTCTAGCAGATGTTGGATTTTGATCACTTTCCAGCACAACCTAAAATCAACTAAATATCAACGTAATTTGGACATCAACATAACATTGTGCTTAGATGCTGGCTAGACATTGTATTTTGGTCACCTGACATCATAACCTATAGCTATTTAAAGGAATGCGTTTTTGATGCTATTAAAGGAATGCGTCAATAGAGCCGCCATATTTCAATATTACAAAACAGATTATTTTCTAGCCTACATCAATATAAAAACCACTGCCTTCATGCCTTCTTCATCTCAGGAGGCTTTTTCAGTTCATTCAATTTGCTTTTGTATAGTGTTATTATTATTAGCTGTATTATTGATTATATCCATATTTATGATTGTTTAATTAAAAACAAGCTTAGATTTGTCCACCTGTCAGGTTTCAGACCATATGGGGCACAGCATGTGTATTAGGATATAACTCAGGTTTTTGAGCACACTTCATTATTATTGTTCATTTATTCGTTTGCTGGAAATTAGAACTGAATTTAGAAATAGTTTTGAAACAAATATTTGCGCTTAACAAACGAAATTAATTATTTATAGGCTAATGGATGTCTGTGTGTACAAGGTTTCCCTATCCACGAGAGCGAAAGTGAAAGTAGATCATTTATCTCTCATTCTCGCGCTGCAGATGCTCTGTTTAACTGTTTTCTTGCTAGTGAAATGCTCAGTTTTTCCACTTTCTCTTACTTTACGTCAGGGGTCTCAAACTCAATTTACCTGGGGGCCGCAGGAGGCAAAGTCTGGGTGAGGCTGGGCCGCATAAGGGATTTCACAAAAAAAAGTCCTCAAATGTCATTATTAACAGTTTTAATTATTTCTTCTGAACATGAAGTGTCCTGAACATTAACAGAACATTGAGTGAAGATTATGAACAGTTCTTCTGAACATGGCATCTTTTGCCTACTCCTTGCTGCCAGAGACTTGACAGCGCTTCTTCTCACAAATCTGAACCACATTTGGCTTTAGAGCGGACGCAGTTGAGACCCTCAGTATGGCTTGAAGATGATCATCATTAAGTCTAGACCTGTACTTTGACTTATTGAAGTCCTAGGGAAAAAAGTGGGGGAACTCACTCAAAACTTCCATTCCCTCACCTAAAAAAAGGCGTATATATGTATAAATAAAACACCCCCACCCCACTCCAGTCACATCAATCTGTACCAGTCTGTATCTACCTATAATATCAATATATATAAGATGCAGGGCAGGCACGTGCACACATAGGGCTCAACCTGTGCAGTGCACATGCCCTTTTTAGTCTTGCATAGAAAGTGCCCTTCCAAAATGATCAAAAGTGCCCCCGTGACGCGACACACCCTCGGTCCCGCCCTTCAGTAGGCGCGCGATAACACAGCTGATCAGAACGCGCTCGACAACGCACATTGAGTGACAAGCGCGCTGTGTACGGATAGAATCAGCGGAGCGGGGAGCGCTCTCTCTCCCTGCTCCGCTGATTTTGTCAGAGTACAGCGGTCGGCGCGGGCCACAAAATATTGCACTGAGGGCCGCAAATGGCCCGCGGGCCTCGAGTTTGAGACCCCTGCTTTACGTCATGTAAATAGCAAATGCGCTTATGGCGCAACGCAGCTGACTCTTAAAGGGAATGGGAGATGAGACTCTGATTGGTTTATTCTCAAAACACACCCATAACTCCTTAAGAGAATAAGCTCCACCCTTTTAGACCATGTACCACGGCGCAAAGCGGATTTTTCTGTCCTTATATTAGTAAAAATGCATTCTGACATGCCCTGAAAGCGCTTGCGCCCTGCGCTTTAACCATGGATCGTCAAAATAGAGCCCTAAATGTGTATTTCTGCATTAAATTACTTTTGTAACCAGGGCCCGGTTTTTCAAAAGGTTTAATCCGGATTAAATTGATCCGGATTTAGTAATCCTGTTTTTGCGATCCATGATCACGTAATCCAGCTTACTTTTTGAGCCAGTTTTTCAAAGCAACATTGGATTGGATCAATCTGATCCAGATAGGAACTTTTCAGGATCACTAAATCTGGATTACCAGGGCTCAATCACAATGTAGATGGATAGATAGGCCTATGTAAAGAGCAACAAGTAGAATAGCCAGTGTGGGGTAAATATAACTTTATTTTTATTAGAAATGAAAACACACATTTAAAAAAAAAACAATAAAAACCCCACCTCATCCTCTTCCAGCAGTCCGTTTATCTGAGACCTACAACACAAACCCTGTACATTGAGGTATTTATAATAAGTTACAAATATAGATGTCAATTTTAAAAAAAATTGTTAAGTCAAAAACTAAAAATAAAAATAAAAACACAATAATTTCAGACTTCCTCATCTGATATGGAGAGAGTAGCTTATCTGAGCAAAGCCGAGGTGAATCTCAAATCTGGCCTTGGTTTGCTGCAGTTTGGTCAGAGTCAGTTGTTCCTCGGCCAGCTTCTGCCCTTTCAGTCTCTTTTTGCAATTGTTGAAGGTGATTTCAAAAATCAGTGATTGCCATTCTTTGCATTTTCTTGGTTATTCTGTAATCATTGCATGCATCACTAATAAATATTCTAAAAACAAAAATATTTTCCATTGTGATGAATATATATATATATATCAATTAGTGACTGAATAAAATGTATTGTTTCTGGTCAATTTTGACAGCTGTTTGCTGTAGGCCTATACTGAAAGCCTAAATATGTTAAAGCCAACAATCACTATAGCCTGACAGATGAACAAATAAAATTAAAACCTTATGAATAAATAGTATATCTCGTAAGATACTGCATGATCCAAAAATAGTATTATTTAATACATTTTTTAAGTTTTCATTATATTTTGGGCATAAAATCCACACTAAATCCACCCTTCTGATGGGATCAGTTTAATCCAGGTTTTTTGGATCAAAGTGATCCAAATCCAACAAAAAAGGTCTGAAAAACCCAAAGTAAAGGTTTGATCCGGATCAAAACCAAGATTAGATTACGTGATCTAATCCGATTAGGTAATCGTTTTTTTTCTTTTGAAAAACCCATTTTCAAGATTTGATCCAATCCCTTATCCAAAATCCTAGTGGATTACTTTTGAAAAACCGGGCCCAGTTGTCTAAGAAGTTTATTTCGTAATAAAGGCTGACCGACTCTACATTGTGCCTGGAAGCGTTGTGATTCTGAAATGCGTTTAATATGAGACAGAAGAGGCTTCATAAAAGATCCCATTTTCTTTGTTCCTGGAAGAAAAGCAAAGATGAACGTTTTCCTCTGATCCGGAGAGCGAAGGGCCGCGCTGGCAATCTGGAGCAAATATCTGATTAACATTCAGCCGTACTTTATCTAAACAGAATACATCATCACGTTTGGCACCGGACCCAATCAGACCATTGAGAAGCTTCCATGAGCCAGATTTATTCAAGCGCTGCCAGAAACGGCCCCGTCCGCCGGGAGCTCTGATTGGTTCTGCTTTTATAGAGCTCTGCCGACCCACAATGCACTCTGTCCCGGTTCCGTTCTACAATTCAATCTGCGTCTACATTCAATCTGAATCAAAATCAGCTTCCTGTGTTTCCTCTTCAAACTGTGACAATTAAGAGCGCCGTGTGGATCTGGGATAATGAGCCTTTTCTGTTCAACATTGTTATGGAAAGTGAGATGAAATCCATAAATCATTGCCACATGATATGTCGAAAACACATCAATTTTAAACATTAGAGTAGTTAAATATGTAGACTTTACTTTAAAAAGTGAATAAACCTGTAAGGCTCCAGAATATCGGACCCTAATAACTCTTATGGATTTTCATAAGGCATGACCATAAGAATTGTTATGCAATACTACAATGGATTTTCTGATCTGAGAAGTGATCAGGTAACCAGCTGCTCAACTATATTATTCAAATCATCCTGATTATATCTTCCTGACTGTATGTGTTAGACAAGATCAGGGAGGAATGCAGAAATGCACTCTTCTCCTTTCACCCTAAGCCCCCCTTCTTGATCTTTAAGTGACTTGCTGATCAGAGCACATTTCACATAAAATGTCCAGGGTTTTAACATGGTGTATCTTGCAGCACTATATTCATGTTTGGTATCATTATAAATGTCTCTGTGTGATGGGTAAAGTGGTCTTAATTTCACTGTATTATTTCACTTATAAATGTTGATTTGGTTTTTGACTTTGATTAGATCTTTGCCAGAAGCTCCTCCTTCTTAGAGATGATTAACTGACCACATTTCTAGAACTGCTCGATCGTGCAGATTCGCACTCTATAACATCAGAAAGATCCGACCCTTCCTATCTGAACATGCAGCTCAACTCCTTGTTCAAGCTCTTGTTCTCTCCAAACTGGATTACTGCAACTCTCTACTAGTCGGGCTTCCAGCTAACTCTATCAAGCCTCTTCAGATGCTCCAGAACGCAGCAGCACGAGTGGTCTTCAATGAACCTAAACGAGCACATGTCACTCCGCTGCTCATCCGTTTGCACTGGCTGCCAGTTGCTGCTCGCATCAAATTCAAAGCTCTGATGTTTGCCTACAAAGCGACTTCTGGCTTTGCTCCTTCTTATCTGCTCTCACTTCTGCAGATGTATGTGCCCTCCAGAAACTTGCGTTCTGTGAATGAACGTCGCCTCGTGGTTCCATCCCAAAGAGGGAAGAAATCACTTTCCCGAACTCTCGCACTCAATCTGCCCAGTTGGTGGAATGAACTCCCTAACTGCATCAGAACAGCAGAGTCACTCGCTGTCTTCAAGAAACCACTAAAAACTCTATTTAGTCTCCACTTCACTTCCTAATCTGCAATTGCCTCTGGATATACCACTAACTGTACTCAAAAAAAAAAAGAATTTACTAATACTTTCCTTCTTAGACTTTGCAGACCTGAAACTTGCCTACAGCACTTATTCATTGTTGCTCTTATAGTTGTGTAAATTGCTTCCTTGTCCTCGTTTGTAAGTGGCTTTGGATAAAAGCATCTGCTAAATGACTAAATGTAAATATCCTCAAATTCACCAGGCAGGGGTCTCTGTGACGTTTCTATTGTCTTGAGTTTATAACTGTTTGTTTTGACTTGAGTATATAAGGTAAAAATGTGGTATTGGTCGGAGGGATCCTGAAAAAAGACACCCCATTGCAGCTCACAGTCAGCTCACGTCATGTGTGATTTTGCGGCCGCGAACACATCATTATATAAAGATGGAATAATATTTTCGGGTGAATTGTACCTTATAAATACAGTATGTGACTCTTTCAACACCATTAGGAGGTATTCATGTTGCTGAGCAAAGTATGTAAATCACTGTGAAGCCTTTAAAACAACCCAGGCTCATTCTGAAAACGTAGTCCAGCGGATGTTTCTGGAGGCCGTGAAATACGTCCTGGGAGGTACGTATTTGTGCAGTTTTTGTTTTTGCGAATCCGCGAGAGGCCGCTGTGTGCACTTTTTCGTATCTCGAACGTCTCTCGTGAGTGCCGTTCGTGCCCGCGATGTTCTCGCGTCAACCCACCAGAGGCCGCTGTCCGACCGACCGAAGGATTGACTGCGCGACCGGCCAATCGGCTGACCCACCCTCCTCCTTCCCTGAACCCAACCAGTTTTACAGATTGACCCGCCCGCCCGCCCGCTCACTTCCCTAAACCTGAGCAACAATTTAGAAAAGCCGTCTAGAAAAAGAAAAGCCCTCGTCTGTTTTTTTATTTTATTTTTTACCACGTATTTGGATTTCACCACGTTCTCACCCTATTATGAACCCATTTGCTTTATTTTTTGGATTCTGTTTTTGTCTTACCTGGTTTCTGGAACCGCTCTTCCCCGGACGCCTTTGTCAACTCCTCCTCTCTGCATCTGAAGTCCGCTGACGCACACAATGAGCTGACCGGACAAACTGATTGCAGCGGGGAAGCCCTCCACACGGAGGTAAGCGGTCAGCTGGCAAGCGCGAAAGAGAACAGCGTCACGCCGCCCCGTAGCATTCGCTTAAAAAAATGAAATGCAGCCATACGTACCTCACGTATTTCGCAGTCTCCAGAAACGTCCGCTGGACAACGTTTTCAGAATGAGCCTGGGTTGCTTTAAAACTTCAGCTATGTTTGACGAGTCTAAAGCAATTACTGTAAAACCGAAATGTTGACAGACATCCGATTTTGAGAGGATGGGCCATCCTCTATTTCAACTCCACTCATCTTGGTCGGCTAACATTAGTTAGTTCAAGCAATCTGAACTTACATGCGACAGCAGGTGGAACGTAGCTCACGTGCAAACAGCTCAACTAATTGGAGAAAACGGACGTCATATCGAAATAAAATCGTCATAATGACACAATGCATATTGTAACATTTTTGCATCGCAATAAATCATACCACGATAAATCGTTACACCCCTAATGGACAATAATATAGTAAGGGTGTTTACATGCAGTGCTTTCATGTTAGAGTTTCCTGTCATTTTGGGTGACTTAACCTGCAGTTCGGCAGTTTCACATTCACTAATGAACATTTCATTCATGCCCCCGTGACAAACCGGGGTATTAGACGCAGATAAGGAGTAAGGACTGGTGAGAGTGTTATGGAGTAAAAGTGAGTTTTCCCTTTTAAAGTCTGCACGAGGGCGAGTAATTAATAGCAGAATTTCCATTTTTGCGTGAACTAACCCTTTGAATCTCCCCTTCACATGAGGTCAGTGTCTCTCTGGCCGCTAAATGACTGTAGTGTGTATTCGCTTGATTTAGCGCTGTCCAAACATCTGTCTGTCTCTCCCTCTCTTTCTCCCTGCAGGTTTGTGTTTATGGCATTAGTGCTGTCTCACATGGCTGTACTTCACAAGGAGGATATGTGTAATTATATTAAACATGCTCCATCTACTAACCTCGCACACACACATGCGCACGCTCTGCACTGGCTGGATAAGCAGCTCATCTCTCGCCCCCGTCTCTCCTCTTCAGCTTCTGATTTCTGCTCCTGTTTTTTTACAGGAGCTGACATTTAGCGAGTGTTTCTTCATCTGTGAGTTTTTCGTCATCTTCTCGTGTCCGTTCGAGTGCTGCCCACTTTGTGTTAAGGCTTTTCCATGCATTCAGGTTTTAAGTGGGGCTGCACAATATATTGTTTCAGCATTGATATCGCAATGTAGTCTGGATTATAGCTGACCAGACATTTCAGTTTACAACATAGTGGAGTCATTTCAGACTTTAAGCTTGGACTGAAAGCTTATTTGCACGTGTTTTTACTTTAAACTAAACTATATTGAATACATATAATGCTCATAAGTCTTTGCTATTATAGTTGTTTCATGCCTGAGCACTGCGCTTGGTGTTTTTAGGTGCAAAGATGCTTCATGTGTGAATGCCTCCTAAATCCGTGCATGTGGTGAACATTGTGCTGTGAAAACTGGTCGCACAAAAAGAATATAATGCATTTGCACAAATGCTCCCAAATATATTTTGAGGTCGCATAGATAAAATATTGCGCGCATATGCGACTAAAACGGTCGCAATTTTGAGCCCTGTTAGACACTCCGCTGTTCATTTGTCAACACAGGCTCATTATGGATATGTACCCCTGTCTACATTTCTGGAGAGCATGAATTATGTAGCCAGAGGTATGTTTTTAAAATGAGTGCTACGGGGCTGTGTGACACCACCAAAGTGTTCTGTTCCTTTTCGCGCTACCGCTGACTGATTACCTCCATGTGGATGGCTTTTCCGGTGTTTGCCCAGTGCCTCACTGTGTACGTTGGTGGACATGAGACGCAGAGAAGAGTTGACCGCAACTAGAAACCAGGTAAAACAAAAGCAAAAATATTAACAAATAAATAAACATCTGTTTGAAAACGTGGTGAAATCACGCGGCCGCCTGTGACAGCTTTTCTTTTGCACTAAACACTATTGGTTGGGTTCTATTCACTATCGACAGTAAACTATAATGAATACATATAATGTTCATAAGTCTTTTGCTAGTTGTTTTATTTTTAATAATGAGGTATTTGCTGGTGCTATCAGTTTGGCTATAAATATCACACAACATGCTGATTAAACTCTCTTTAAAAATACATAAAGACTTATTTTTTAATAAAACAGTACTGTAAAACTGCTGATTTAAAGGTAAAAATATAACTTTGAGAAAAAAAAAATTCATTCATTTTCATTTCGGCTTAGTCCCTTTATTAATCAGGGGTCACCACAGCGGAATGAACCGCCAACTTATCCAGCATTTGTTTTACACTTCTGCTCTTCTGCAGAGCTCGGTTGTAACGAGTGCTAATTTGAGTTACTGTTGCCTTTCTATCGGCTGGAACCAGTCTGGCCATTCTCCACTGACCTCTGGCATCAGCAAGGTATTTGCGCCCACAGAACTGCCGCTCACTGGATATTTCAGACTATTCTTCCGAGAGATGGTTGTGCGTGAAAATCCCAGTAGATCAGCAGTTTCTGAAATACTCAGAGCAGCCCGTCTGGCAGCAACAACCATGCCACGTTCAAAGTCACTTAAATCCCCTTTTTTTTCCCCATTCTGATGCTCGCTTTGAACTGCAGCAGATCGTCTTGACCATGTCTACATGCCGAAATGCAGTGAGCTGCTGACATGTGATTGGCTGATCAGAAATTTGCGTTAATTGAGCAGTTGGACAGGTGTACCTAATAAAGTGGCCGGTATGTGTATATAAAAAATAGTAAAATTATTTTATATCAGAGCAATAGCTATCAATATTGTCAATATAAGTAAAGATAAAGTAAGTCGTTATTTTCTATAGCTATAAATCATATATCAATATTGAATTCCATAATGTATTTCTTATTGATATTTTAGTTTAAAAGTGCATATTGGGATACTGTGTACATGACTGTGTGTGTGTGTGTTTTGTAAAATCAGACTTTGACCTCAAACAAACTGCACATTCAGGACGGTGTTTATTCAGTGTTAAGTAATGAACATATAGTTCTAGCGTGGGTTAACAACAACTCCATCGTCTATCGTCTGCAAATGCACAATATTTTCTGCTACGATTACCAGCTAATTAGAATGCACAGAAACCTCAAATCACTCCACAGAACCAAGATGCTTCCACGTCCACATGCAATATGAGGGTTATATAAAGTTAATGAAAGTCTGAGGAGTGTGTGTGTGTGTGTGTGTGTGTGTGTGTGTGTGTGTGTGTGTGTGATGTTTGGCTGGAAACATAATTCAAGAACTCAGTGCAGTGTGATGCCAGCTGGGGCCCTCTCTCTCTCTCTCTCTCTCTCTCTCTCTCTCTCTCTCTCTCTCTCTCTCTCTCTCTCTCTCTCTCTCTCTCTCTCTCTCTCTCTCTCTCTCTCTCTCTCTTTCTATTTCAGATTGAACTGTTATTTTTACTTTAGGAAAATATTTTATTGTAGTGAAATGTGAGAGTTTTTTGCTTTTAATTTAGTTAAAAAAGAGGTTTAAGGCCCAATCCCAATTATATTTTTTAACCCTTTCCCTTCTTCTTGGCCTTGGCATTAAATTGTGCATCTCCTTACTTCCGAGTGCAATTATTTTTTTTTATTTTTAAGTCATTTCAAGGTCAAAACTATTAGCCCCCTTAAGCAAAATTAGTTTTGGATTTTCTCCAGAACAAAACACTGTTATACAATGACTTGCCTAATTACCCTAACTTTACCCTAATTACCCTAGTGAAGCCTTTAAATGTCACTTTAAGCTGTATAGAAGTGTCTTGAAGAATATCTAGTCTAATATTATTTACTGTCATCATGACAAAGAGAAAATAAATCAGTTATTAGAAATAAGTTATTAAAACTATTATGATTAGAAATGTCTTTTCTTTGTTAAGCAGAAATTGGGGGAGAAATAAACAGGGGGGTGAATAATTCTAACTTCAGCTGTATAATTCAGCCAATTATTTTCTTGTCGGCTTAGTCCCTTAATTAATCCGGGGTCGCCACAGCGGAATGAACCGCCAACTTATCCAGCACATGTTTTACGCAGCGGATGCCCTTCCAGCTGTAACCCAGTTCTGGGAAACACCCATACACACTCATTCATACTCATACACTACAGACAATTTAGCTTACCCAATTCCCCTGTACCGCATGTGTTTGGACTGTGGGGGAAACCGGAGCACCCGGAGGAAACCCACGCGAAGGCAGGGAGAACATGCAAACTCCACACAGAAACACCAACTGACCCAGCCAAGGCTCGAACCAGCGACCTTCTTGCTGTGAGGCGACAGCACTACTGTGCCACTGCGTCGCCTGTATAATACTAATAGGGTATATGCCGAGCCACTGTGTTTTTCCCATGCTGATAAACTTCCGGTGGCCTGTTATTGGGAATTTTTTTCCATTTTATACGGTTCCTTTTACAGCATCAATATTGTAATGTCATTAATACATTCAGTTAAATAAACTTTGGCATTCATTTAGTTGTTCAAGCGTAAAACGAGACAAAAAGTCGTTTACTCACACACGCCCGTCAGAATTGGCCGGCTAGCGCAGAAGCTACATTGAATATACTAGAGTACAGGCCCGTGCAGAGACTGTCCAAAGGGCATGTGCAGGTTAAATTTTTTGAATAGCGGGTGTGGGGGTGGTGGTTGGGGGCGCTGTTGTTGTTGTTGTTGTTGTCATCGTCGTCGTGCGCGCGTACTGTAAAGCGGGAGGGGGGTTGGGGGGAGGGGGGTTAGCGCGTACTCAAGAGGCACTTTCTATCCAAGACTAAAAAGGGCATGTGCACTGCACAGGTTGAGCCCTATGTGTGCACGTGCCTGCTAGGGTAAAATTAATATTATAAAGACATGGCGGGGGGAAAAGTAATGTAATGCAGTGCTTCTTGTACAATCTGAGACCCACTTTATATCAGATATTACTCAACTAATGGAGATTGCTGATTTTAAAAGAAAAGAGACCTTAAACGCCTGGTTTTTGCATTGGCACACAGTTCGCCGAAAGCGCTTAACCCAGGTTACTGGCAAATTAAAAGTCCTATTAGCATGCTTCAGCATATACAGTTGTAGTCAGAATTATTAGCCCCCTTTAGATTTTTATTTTCTTTTTTTTAATATTTCCAAAATGATGTTTAACACAGCAATGAAGTTTTCACAGTATGTCTGATAATATTTTTTCTTCTGGAGAAAGTCTTATTTGTTTTATTTCGGCTAGAATAAAAGAAGTTTTTTATTTTTAAAAATCATTTTTGGGACAATATTATTAGCCCCTTTAAGCTAATTTTTTTCTTCGATAATCTACAGAACAAAACATCATTATACAATAACTTGACTAATTACCCTAACCTGCCAAGTTCACCCTATTAACCTAATAAAGCCTTTAAATGTCACTTTAAGCTGTATAGAAGTGTCTTGAAGAATATCTAGTCTAATATTATTTACTGTCATCATGAGAAAGGTGAAATAAATCAGTTATTAGAAATAGGTTTTTAAAACTAATATGCTTAGAAATGTGCTGAAACAATCTTCCCAGAACAGAAATTGGGGAAAAAAATAATTCATGGGGGCTAATAATTCTGACTTCAACTGTATACCCTATTGTATTTAAAAATTAATAATATTTAATGTTTTAAAATAAAGTGCTTTTGAAAGTCTCTCTCTTGCTCTCTCTCTATTTCTGTGTCTCTTTCTCGATGTTTCAAGGCTGTAGGCGATGCAGAATCCGTCTTCTGTTCGCGCTCGTGTTTTCCAGTGTGTGTGTGTGTGTTCACTGACGTCTCTCTTTATAATGCGAGGTCGGCGTTCAGCCCTGATCTCTCTGACCTTTCAAATAAAGAGTCAGACAATCAATCTGCATCTGGCTCTTCTGCACGCCATTATTTGGGAGATTTTTCTGCTGTTATTGTTGTGGTTATGGATTGCTGATGTCACAGATTGGCCCCTCTGGTGCTTTGGATTTGTCCGCGGCTGTGTTTCAAATCCTAGTGAGCTGTCTATGTAGGTAGCACCCTTCTGAGGGGACACTGCTTTGATGATGTTGTTGTAATGTTTATGTCATTAATGTTTGGTTTTAGTTAATGATGGAACTTTAATTATGTATTCAACATGCTTATTTATGTAATTAATATGATTTATTTTGCAGAAATACTTTAATGATTATCAGGGAGAAAGCTGAAGGGGCTACCTGCAAAGAAACAATCATTTTATCAACTATTTTTTAATGGCAAGTAGATTTTATTTTTTTTTAATAGGAATTGAAATAACATCAAAACTCTATACTCCCTGACAAAAGTCTTGTGGTGGATCTCAGTTGTAAGAGCAACACATAATAACTCGACTTCTAGTTGATCATTTAAAGTGTCAGAAGGTGGATTTCTCTGCTGGATCATCTGCTGATCTGCATCCCAATCATCACCAATACTGCAGAAGACCTACTGGAACCAGCATAGAGCAAGATTCTCACAGAAATCAGTCAAGTTTGGTGAAGGAGAAATCATGGTTTGGGGTTCATTCAGTATGAGGGCGTGCAAGAGATCTGCAACATCAACAGCCTGAGGTATCAAGACATCTGTGCTGCCCATTACATTACAAACCACAGGAGAGGGACAATTCTCCAGCAGGATAGCGCTCCTTCTCATACTTCAGCCTCCACATCAAAGCTCCTGAAAGCAGAGGAGGTCAAGGTGCTCCAGGAATGGCCAGCCCAGTCACCAGATATGAACATTATTGAGCTGATGATGGAGGAGGCGTTGAAGATGAACACAAAGACTCTTGATGAACTCTGGGAGTCCTGCTGAAGGCTTTCTTCACCATTCCAGATGACTTTATTAATCAGTGATTTGAGTCATGTCAGAGATGTATGGATGCAGTCCTCCAAGCTCATGATGGAGTCAGACACAATATTCATTCTGTCTCCACTGCAGCAGGACTTTATATTCTATACTGGACATTATTTCTGTTCAGTGATGACACTTTAGTCTGAGCAGAGTCAGAGCGCACTGTCCTCATCAAATCAGTCAACATCAAGACATGATCAGATTTCATTGTGCTCAAATAAGCAAAATTTGGAGACCAAAATCATCAACTAGAAGTCAAGTTATTATTTGTTGTTCCTAAAACTTGAATTTTATATATATATATATATATATATATATATATATATATATATATATATATATATATATATATATAAATATATATTTATATATAAATATATATATATATATATATATATAGTCCAAACATCATTTTAAAAACATATCTAAAAGTATGTTCATTCATTTATTTATTCATTTAATTAATTAATTAATTAATTAATTTGTTTGTTTGTTTGTTTGTTTGTTTATATAGTTTTATTATTTATTTTTTCAAAATACTCTTTAAAATGCTCAACAAATAAACTTAAAAAACAGAAGCATTCAACTAAAAAAAAAAAAAACTTAATTAAAAAACTTAAATCACAAATTTCTAAAATCAAAATCAAAATAAAGTTTAACATTAGCTGAAGTGAAACCTCTTATTGCTGCCCATTTTTTTGTTATTTATTTTTTTCAGTCTTCTTTTCTGTCAAATTCTAACTAAACATTAATAAAAGCTATCAAGACCTAAGATTTACAAACCCAAACAATTACTGAAACTTATCTTATTTTAGATTTAAAAAAATGACAGAATCTATAATAAGAGAGTAATGAGCAGTGATACTGACACAACTGATGCAAAGTCTTGAGTATGAGTTTCACCTAAAAACCAAGCGTTTACTTTGCTGATTGGCTTTTTTTATTGTATGTATACCTTATGGTGCAAAAGTTAATGCATTTTACTATACAATTAAGTACATCTAATGCAAAGAAATACAATAATATAAAAACTAAAATAGAAGTATTTTTTTTATTTCAAGATATTATAAAAAGTATAATAATGTAACAAAAACTAATAACTAATAATAATAAAAAACTCCTAAAAACCAGCCATTAACTTTTCTGATTGGTTGTTTTCTTTAAAAGGCAGGAAATGCTTCATTAGAACTGCCATATTTGGGCATTCCTGTTATTCCTATTGAGTGTGTATGGGTGTTTTCCAGCTAAGGGTTTCGGCTGGAAGGGCATCCAATGTGTAAAACATATGCCAGAATAGTTGGTGGTTCATTCCACTGTGGCGACCTCTGAGATTTTTTCCCCTAAATGCTTTACAGTGTAAGTTTCACCTAAAAAAAAAGGAGCTGACATTGCTGATTGGTTGTTTTCTTTAGGAGGCGGGACTTTCTTCATTAGAACTGCCATATTTGTGAATTTCGGTTTCTCCCATTAAGAGTGTATGGGTGTTTTCCAGCACTGGGTTTCAGCTGGAAGGGCATCTGCTGCGTAAAACATAAGCCAGAATAGTTGGTGGTTCAGTCTGCTGTGGCGACCTCTGAAATATATTTCCCTAAATGCATGAGAGTATGAGTTTCTCTTAAAACCCAGGCGCTGACATTGCTGATTGGTTGTTTTATTTAGAAGGCGGGACTTACTTAATTAAAACTGCCATATTTGGGCATTCCTGTTTCTCTCATTGAGTGCTTATGGGTGTTTTCCAGCACTGGGTTTCGGCTGGAAGGGCATCCAATGTGTTGTGTAAATCATATGCCAGAATAGTTGGTGGTTCATTCCACTGTGGCGACCCCTGATATTTTTTCCCTGAATGCATGAGAGTATGAGTTTACCCTAAAAACCAGGCGCTGACATTGCTGATTGGTTATTTCTTTAGAAGGCGGGACTTACTTCATTAGAACTGCCATATTTGGGCGTTCCTGTTTCTCCCATTGAGTGTGTATGGCTGTTTTCCAGTACTGGCTTTCGGCTGGAAGGGCATTTGCTGTGTAAAACACATGTAAGAATAGTTGGTGGTTCATATCACTGTGCCAACCTCTAAAATTGATTTCCCTAAATGCATGACAGTAAGAGTTTCCCCTAAAAACCAGGTGCTGACATTGCTGATTGGTTGTTTTCTTTAGAAGGCGGGACTTACTTCATTAGAACTGCCATATTTGGGCATTCCTGTGTTCATTCATTGTAACACCAGCTGCCCGTCTACAGTCTGCATTCTCAGTTGAAGCCCAGTGTTTATATTGCATTTTTTTCCCTCGGCCCCTTGGTGCAGATGTGAAACCCTGCTGTGACTCGTGGGCATCATCATCATGTCTCACCTGGTCTCCTCACTTCTCCTCTGGTGTGTGTTTTCTGCTGGTGTTTTCTCTCTCTGTGTGAATACCGCAGGGACTCGTGCCATGCTGTGCTAGGTGCCACCCGCGTGCCCTCGTCTGCTGACTCCTACACTTCCATTGTGAGATTTATGCTAAATATGCATATCTTAATTGCATTATTCAAAATAATTAGCTAATATATTTTTGCATAATGACAAGGTAAGCAAATAGTGTCTCTGCGCTCTGCTTGCTGTGGCCGGGAAAACTTTGCAGAATTAATAGACTCCCAAAATTACTAATTACCTCGTTTTTTCCCCGCATTTCAGAGAGGACTCGTTTCCTCCCGAGTGCGGCAGTTAAAGATCCTTTTACACACACACGCACACACACACACACACACACACACACACACACAGAAAAAGATAGTGAAAGAGACAGTGTATGTGCGTGTGTGTGTGTGTGTGTGTGTGTGTGGCCACAGTTATTCTACAGCATGTGTGTATAAAGCATTATAACATACTGTTCATAGCTGCTGACCAGGATAAAGCTATTTGGTTTATACTTTGTATTCAGATTGTTTTTGTAAATCTGGCATGAGTTTTTGTAGATCATTATGAAGAAATTTTTAATATATTAAAGGTGTAGCCAAAAACATATACACTCACTGGCCACTTTATTAGGTACACCTGTCTAACTGCTCGTTAATGCAAATTTCTAATCGGCCAATCACATGGCAGCAGCTCATGGTCAAGACAATCTGCTGCATTTCAAAGCGAGCATCAGAATGGGGAAGAAAGGGGATTTAAGTGACTTTGAGCGTGGCATGGTTGTTGCTGCCAGACGGGCTGCTCTGAGTATTTCAGAAACTGCTGATCTACTGGGATTTTCACGCACAACCATCTCTAGGGTTTACAGAGAATGCTCCGACAAAAATATATCTAGTGAGTGGCAGTTCTGTGGGCGCAAATGCCTTGTTGATGAGGCCAGAGGTCAGAGGAGAATGGCCAGACTGGTTCCAGCTGATAGAAAGGCAACAGTAACTCAAATAAGCACTCGTTACAACCGAGCTCTGCAGAAGAGCATCTCTGAACACACAACACGTCCAACCTTGAGGCGGATGGGCTACAGCAGCAGAAGAGCACACCGGGTGCCGCTCCTGTCAGCTAAGAACAGGAAACTGAGGCTACAATTCACACAGACTCACCAAAACTGGACAATAGAAGATTGGAGAAACGTTGCTGCTCTGATGAGTCTCCATTTCTGCTGACACATATGGATGGTATGGATGCATTGATCCATCCTGCCTTGTATCAGCGGTTCAGGCTGGTGGTGGTGGTGTAATGGTGTGGGGGAGATTTTCTTTGGGTCCATTAGTACCAATTGAGCATCAACGCCACAGCCTACCTGAGTATTGCTGCTGACCATGTCCATCCCTTTATGAGCACAGTGTCTCCATCTTCTGATGGCTACTTCCAGCAGGTCAGAAAGTGTGAATCATCTCAGACTGTTTTTTTGAACATGACAGTGAGTTCATTATACTGAAAAGGCCTCCAGATCTCAATCCAATAGAGCACCTTTGGGATGTGATGGAACGGGAGATTCAGTTTGAATGAATTAGAAGTTCATAATATATATTTGGTTTGTGTTTTATGAATCTGTTATACACTTTAGTAGACAAGTATGAATAAGTATAATGCATTATTATATAAATAACTATTATTAATGTGTCTTATTAAACTTATATTAAGTTACTCTTAAATTTCACCACCATAAATATGATATTCACTTATAACCAAATACCCTTTTTGTGTCATAAATAGCATTCTAATTGTCATTGTAGTGGTATAGCCATGATAATTATTAAAACCATCATAACATAAACAGTATTATGCATAATAGATTATATAATATAATGCATCATAAAATGTAAGAACATCCTCATTTTTATTTCATGAAATGCAAACTCTTCAATCGTAAATTATGAATATGTTAGCATCGTATCATAAATGTCCAAATCTTATAATGCATTATGCGCTTTAGCTTTATAACCATTAATATGTAAGCAATATGAGTGTTTAATGTATCATAAATGCCCACACTCCTGTCTGATTATATGCATTATAATGCACTACACTCTAGTGGTTTAACCATGAATATGTAAGTGTTATAATGCATTATAACTGTTGCAGATCTACAGTACATGCTGCGCAATGATATCAATTAATCTTGCTCTAGATAATGAATATTTTCTTTATTTGTGGAAAGTAGTGAACACTTATCTTCCTGAAGATGAACTGGCCTCTCCAGTGGAGTGCATTATTTAAACTCTCTCTGCTTGAGCTTTTAAAGCACAAACACTGTTTTTCTTACCGCACCATAATCACAGTAATTAATAGACTGCTTTCAGTATCTCTGACTATCAGGTGCTGGTCGTTCATCAACGCGGCATTAATGAACATTTGGGCTGGAGTTTCCCAGGCTTTATTAAGCAGATCTGTAGTGGTGTGTGGAGTTCCTAATTCCCTGATTTCTACCTCTAAAGCCTAATTTCTGTCTCTGTTTTTCTACTGAGATTGTTCCCTCATCTACACTTAGAACAGCTTAGAAACAAGCATTGTGAACATGCATTGTGAACGTTAATAAGCAAATAAACCAATAGCTTTCTGGTTGCTAGTGTGTTTGGATTTGTTGGCAGGACATTCATTTGCAGTTTGTTTATAGTAGTTTGTTTACATTGGTCTGAGTAGTTTCATGTTGCTAGGGCGTATTGGCTTGTTGTCAAGGTGTTACTATGTGGTTTCTAATATGGTTTAAATAGTTTGCTGGTTGCCAGGGTGTTTTTACTGATTGCTGGGGTGTTGTTAGGCAGTTTCTAAGATGGTCCGGGTAGTCTGCAAGTTGCTAGGGTGTTTTTACTGGTTGCTGAGGTGTTGCTATGCAGTTTCTAAGGTGGTCTGAGTAGTTTGCCGGTTGCTAGGGGATTTGACTGACTGCTGGGGTGTTGCTAGGCAGTTTCCAAGGTGGCCTGAGTAGTCTGCAGGTTGCCAAGGTGTTTTGACTGATTATTGGGGTGGTGCTGGGCAGTATTTGTTGCTAGGGTGTTGCCAGGGTGCTTTGGCTTGTTGACGGGGTGTTACTATGTGGCTTCTAAGGTGGTTTGAGTAGGTTGCCAGGGTGTTTTGACTGATTGCTGGGGTGTTGCTATGCAGTTTCTTAGGGGGTTTGAGCAGTCCGGTGGTTGCCAGGGTGTTTTGACTGATTGCTAGGGTGTTGCTAGGCAGTCTTTTGTTCAAATGGTGTTGCTAGGGTGTTTTGGCTTGTTGTTAGGGTTGTACAATGTAGTTCCTTAAATAGTCTGAGTTGTCTGCAGGTTGCTAGGGTGTTTTGGCTTGTTGTTAGGGTGTTACAATGTAGTTCCTTAAGTGGTCTGAGTAGTTTGCAGGTTGATATGGTGTTTTGACTGATTGCTGGGGTGTTGCTATGCAGCTTCCAAGGTGGCCCTGAGTTTTCTGCAGATTGCCAAGGTGTTTTGACTGATTGCTGGGGTGGTGCTCGACAGTTTTCTGTTGAAAGGGTGTTGCTAGGGTGTTTTGGTTTGTTGTCAGGGTGTTACAATGTAGTTTCTTAAGTGATTTGAGTAGTTCGCTATGATGTTTTGACTGATTGCTGGGGTGTTACTATGCAGTTTCTAAGGTGGCATGAATAGTCTGGTAGTTGCCAGGGTGTTTTGACTGATTGCTGGGGTGTTGCTATGCAGTTCCTAAAGTGGTCTTAGTAGTTTCAGGTAGTTAAGGTGTTTTGACTGATTAATAGGGTGTTGCTATGCTGTTTCTAAGGTGGTCTGAGTAGTCTGCAAGTTGCTTGGGTGTTTTTACTGGTTGCTGAGGTGTTGCTATGCAGTTTCTAAAGTGGTTAGAGTAGTTTGCAGGTTGCTAGGATATTTGATTGACTACTGGGGTGTTGCCAGGCAGTTTTCTGTTGAAAGGGTGTTGCTAGGGTGTTTGGCTTGTTGTCAGGGTGTTACAATGTAGTTCCTTAAGTGGTTTGAGTAGTTTGCAGGTTGCTATGGTATTTGACTGTCTACTGGGGTGTTGCTAGGCAGTTTCCAAGGTGGCCTGAGTAGTCTGCAGGTTGCCAAGGTGTTTTCACTGATTGCTGGGGTGTTGCTATGCAGTCTTTAAAGTGGTCTGAGTAGTTTCAGGTTGCTAGGGTGTTTTGGCTGATTGCTTGGTTGTTGATATGCAGTTTCTAAGGTAGTTTGAGTAGTCTGCAGGTTGCCAGGGTGTTTTGAGTCATTGTTGGGTTGTTGCTATGCAGTGTCCAAGGTGTTTCGAGAAGTTTTAGGTTGCTAGGATGTTTTGGTTTGTTACAAGGGTGTTACTATGTGGTTTCTAAGGTGGTTTGAGTAGTTTGCCGGTTGCCAGGGTGTTTTGCTTGATTGCTGGGGTGTTGCTCTGTAGTTTCAAAGGTGGTCTGGTAGTTTCAGGTTGCTAGGGTGTCTTAACTGATTGCTGCTGTGTTTCTATGCAGTTTTTGTGTGGCCTGGGTAGTCTGGTGGTTGCCAGGGTGTTTTGGATTATTGCTGGAGTGTTGCTATGCAGATTCTTAAGTTGTTTTAGTAGTTTGCTTGTTGCCAGGGTGATTGGACTGATATCTGGGGTGTTGCTATGGAGTTTCTAAGGCGGTCTGGTAGTTTCAGGTTGCTAGGGTGTCTTAGCTGATTGCTGGGGTGTTGCTATGCAGATTTTAAGGTGACCTGGGTAGTCTTGTGGTTGCCAGGGTGTTTTGGATCATTGCTGGAGTGTTACTATGCAGTTTCTAAGGTGGTTTTAGTAGTTTGCTTGTTGCCAAGGTGGTTGGACTTATGTCTAGGGTGTTGCCATGCAGTTTCTAAGATGGTCTAAGTAGTCTGGTGGTTGCCAGGGTGTTTTGACTGATTGCTGGGGTGTTGCTTGCTATAAAGTGCAAGGTCTGAGTAGTTTCATGTTGCTAGGGTGTTTTGGCTTGTTTACAAGGTGTTACTATGTAGTTTTTTAGGGTGGTTTGAGTAGGCTGCGGGTTGCCAGGATGTTTTGACTGATTGCCGGGGTGTTGCTATGCAGTTTCTAAGGTGGTCTGAGTAGTCTGCAGGTTGCCAGGGTGTTTTGACTGGTTGCCGGGGTGTGGCTTGCTCTGCAGTTTCAGAGGTTTACAGTAGTCTTCAGGCTGCTCTGATGTGGCGTATGGCTTCAAGGTTTTTGCCGTTTCCCAGTTGTTTAGAGTTGTGTCAGGTTGCTACTGTGTTTTGGCTCACTGCCATGGTGTTGCTATGCAGTTGCTAGGGCGTCATTCATATGCGAGTGCGAGTTTAATCTCTGTAGTCTTAAGTTTGTCACAGCAGTACGAGCGCTAGTGCTAACACCGCTAATGCTGGTGATCTGCGTGATGCATTCATCTGTGTTTTTGCAGTTGAGAGAATAACACTGATGTCTTCCTGTCACGTTCTTAATTAAGGAACTCAGTGGAAAGCATGAATAACGAACATCTCCGGTCTTAACGAGTCTGTGTTTTGGCACGGACTCAACGGCTGCTATGACAACTCGCGGCCCTATAGGAGCGGTCGGCAGACAGCGGACTCGGCCCAAAACAACACAATGCATCACAACTTCATGGATCCCCCAATTTAGACTTCAGGCCGGCTTTTTAAGGTGGACCGGTGGCTCCGGGTCTGCTCTGAGGATCATGCGGGATCTGGACCACCTTAACACTCAGTTTGCTGCCAGCGAGGCGAGCTTTGTTCAAACTGACAGGAATTGGCAGGCAGCCATTTTGTTCACAAATTTACATAAACGCCAAATGGTGTCTGTTTCCTGTAGGTCTTCTAGAATTCTCTTTTAGCATAGCTGTGTGTGTGTGTGTGTGTGCTTGTGTGTGTGTGTATGAGCTTCATCATCCCTGTTGTGAAGTCAATGAGTTTCACACTGATGCATATGTGTGGTGCCGTACCTGATTTTAGCTGGATTATTGCGTGACCCCATTATAAAAACGAGTTCGGAACTGAGACCTGTCCTCATTTTACTGCTTTATTTCTTTCTTCATTGGGGATAACAGTAAAGCTGTCTAAAATAAACCCGTCTGAAACAGATTTTGCTCATTTTTCATAAGAATAAAGTGTAAAGTTATACTAGATTTATTTTGCCTTTGATTACAGTGAATCTCTTGGTCAGCTGTTTTCTCCCTGTAATGACAACATCCCTCAACTGAGTGTTTATAATGAATACTTATTACACCTTATTTAATATTTAAGTCAGTTCATATTTGGATCTATTTTACAATTTTTATTTAAACTTTCATTTAGAGTAATGACATTTATAAAATACTCAAACACACATATTTTTCAAAACTAACGTGAGCAAACAAAGGGATGTTAGGAGAAACACGTGTGTGTGTGTGTGTATATATATATATACAGTTGAAGTCAGAAATATTAGCACCCATGAATTATTCACCCCCCTGTTTATTTTTTCTGTTTAGCGGAGAGAAAATGTTTTAAACATTTTTTTTTTAGCATAATAGTTTTAATAACTCATCTCTAATAACTGATTTATTTTCTCTTTGTCATGATGACAGTAAATAATATTAGACTAGATATTCTTCAAGACTCTTCTATACAGCTTAAAGTGACATTTAAAGGCTTCACTAGGGTAATTAGGGTAACTAGGCAGGTTAGGGTAATTAGGCAAGTTATTGTATAATGATGATTTGTTCTGTAGACTATTGAAAAAACAATTAGCTTAAAGGGGCTAATAATATTGACCTTAAATGGTGTTTAAAATTTTTAAAGCTGCTTTTATTCTTATAATGGCTAATAAGGGCTAATAATGCCGACAACTAAATTGGCCGTAGTGTGTGTGTGTGTGTGTGAATGTGAGAGTGTATGAGTGTTTCCCATTTTTGGGTTTGAGCTAGAAGGTCATCCGCTGTGTAAAACATATGCTAGATAACTTGGCGGTTCATTCCGCTGTGGTGACCTCTGATGTATTAATTGACTAAATAAATATATTAAATATAAATATATATATAATATATGTTTATATATGTTATTATTTGCACCTTTACCTGAATTAACCTAGTTAAGCCTTTAAATGTCACTTTAAGCTGTATAGAAGTGTCTTGAAGAATATCTAGTCTAATATTATTTACTGTCATCATGACAAAGAGAAAATAAATCAGTTATTAGAGATGAGTTATTAACACTATTATGATTAGAAATGTGTATGAAAATAAATATGAAAATAAATATGTTCTCAATTTATTATATTTTATTTTCATGATATTGCTTATTTGATAAGTTTTATTTACCTGCTTGTTTGTAAATGTCAAAAGTTACTAATTCTTTCCAATATATGTAATTGGCAGTTAAGTTACAAACAAGCAAACACATAATTAAATAAATTTGAAAAATAAAAACAATTAATACATAAAAATGATTAAAAATAATCAGTGTTATTCTCATAAAAATAAAAATTATTATTATTAATAATAATATCATTATTGGTATTATTATTGGTATTATTAGTATTAATTATAATTATTGTTATTATTTTGATTGGTATTATTATTTGTATTATTATTATTATTTTGGTATTATGGTTATTATTATTATTATTATTTTGGTATTATGGTTATTATCATTATTATTCTTCTTCTTCTTCTTCTTATTATTATTTGTATTATTATTATTATTACTATTATTATTATTGGCATTATTATTATTATTTGTATTATTTGTATTATTATTATTATTCTAATTTTGGTATTATTATTCTTCTTCTTATTATTATTATTATTTGTATTATTATTAATATTACTATTATTATTATTGGCATTATTATTATTATTTGTATTATTTGTATTATTATTATTATTCCAATTTTGGTATTATTATTATTATTATTATTATTATTATTATTATATCTTTCACAATGTTACTTAATTTAATAATAAATTGTTTGCTACTTTATTGTTTGTAAATGTCAAAGGTTACCCATTATTTCCAATAAATTTAATGGCAGCATCTTTCCAAAACGAACGAACAAACAAAAAAACAAACAAACAAACAAACAAACAAACAAACAAACAAACAAACAAACAAACAAACAATAATTTAATAAGTAAAAAAAGGTTAAAACTAAATTAAAAATAATAATGCTAATTATTATTTCAAAATAGTGTTTTATTATTATTATTGTTGTTATTTTAATCGCAGCAGTGAATAATAACTTCATGAGTTATTATTCACGAGTTATTTCAGAAGACTCATACATAATATATAATATATTTCAATAGTTATTTCAGAAGTAATGTATATAAAACAGCTCTTCTGCAGCATCATTGTTGCACTGAAAGTAAAAACACATTTTGCTGTGTCACGCTGCATCAACAATAAATCGCTCTTTCTGCTCCAAATTTATTTCATTTCATGAGCCGGCAGTAAGTAAGTGTTACAAAAAAAAAGACTTTTACGAGTGCCAAGTTCACAGTTTGGCCATAACAGCGCTCTCATTATTCCCTGATAACATCAGGTGCACAAATATTTAAACAAGCATCTGCAGGATGAGAGGAAATCATGCAAATCTGAGAAATGAAGGATTGTGGGATGCGGGCGGCTGACATCTTGGCACGGCGAGCTGATCAATTAGTCTAATCACACCAGTGTCAGCGCCGAGGTTGCATTAATATTCAATTAATGGTCTGAATCCCCTCCTAAAGCTTTCTAGAGCCTTCTGGTGCCGATCCGAAAACGGAGCGCTCCCATTGGCTGAAGCCGGCTCCATCGCCATGGAAATGCCAATCGGTGTTGATGATGTTGTAAGTGTGTATCGCAGGCCTCGGGCGACGACTGCGGCTCTTTATTGACCATAAACACATTCACAAAAAAACTAAATCGAGAAATTTACAGAGTCTGAGATTGTGTGTGTGTGTTTGTGTGTGTGTGTGTTTGTGTTTTTTTTTTTCTCTCTCAGTCGTTCTCTTTCCCCAGAGCAGTTTTTCTTCTGGAGCAGATGGATGTTGTTCGGGCGCTGTGTGTGTGTGTGTGTGTGTGTGTGTGTGTGTGTGTGTGTGTGTGTGTGTGTGTGTGTGATTTCAGTTTTCTGCTTTTCCAGGTCAGGGAGGATTTGGTTCTGCCTGGCTGACTGGTTGTCCACTTACTAGGGTTAATTAATTGATGTTACTAATATGTTGAGCCCTTGAACACATTATTTGATTTATTTTTTGATTTTGCAAGGAAAAATAAACCATCTTTGGATTTTGGTTTGTCTGAAAGTGTAATTTAAATATATATATATATATATATATATATATAAGTTGTGGATGTAGTTTTTAATATAAATATATGGGTAATTCTTCAACAACTTTGGTCATATATCCAAAATATATATATAATTTTGTTAAAATTCCTCTTTATTTGTCAAACTAATAAAAAAAACTTACTTAAAAAAGTTTACTAGCTTTCTATTATATTTTTTCATATTATTCAACCTCCTTTTAGGTGTCAAAATCACTGTTTTCACCTTGTTTTCACACTGTTTTCACCTTGTTTTCACACTGTTTTCACCTTGTCGCACAATGAAAATAACATTTTAAAATATGATTTATCTGGTATCTATTAATGTAGCTTAATGAAGCACTAGTGAAATAATTTAAATAGATTATAGTTATTAATGTGAGACTATTATCAATATTTTTTTTTTTTACTAAATATATTATTTATGGTCATTGCCAGCACAACACTGTAATACCGCTTTAAGAAGTTTGTGTGAAAGATGATTGAGGGGGTTTCTATGAAAATGTTAAAGATGGAGAGAGTTTACATTTTTATCAACAACACTTGAAGAAAATTCAAGGTAAATATTGCTTGATAAGGAAATACATTTATCCTACAGCATTTCCAAACATGTTTTACCTTCAAAGATGATGTTAAAAACCAAACAAAGTTAAGGGAATTAAGAGTGTTTTGTTGACATGAAAGGCTAGTATCAATCCAAAGCTAATCGCTGAAGCTATCCTTCATTTTTCACAGTAAACTGTTGAAATGTCATTTCCACCACTGTCATTTCCATCAATGCACACATTTATAAAAGATATTTAAAAAGTTATCATCACTCATTAAAAGTGTATTCACAATGTATGAGCTCATGCTCTGTTTAATATACAAATTCAGTTTATTTATTTTCTAATGAGCTCTTAACCAAATTAATATTACATTTTAGAGTGTGACAGGTGTACAATCCAGCATACAACTAATTTATTTGACAAATGTATAATTATTATATATATTGTGGAAAGATTGGTTAAACTAGATACAGAACGATCTCAGACCATGTTTGACTGCCATCATTTATTTCATTTTGAAATGAGCTGTATATTGAGATGTGCTGGATTTGACATTTGTTCAGTTCACCATGGATAAAATGTTTCTCTTCTTATCTAAGTTTGTCCTTTTACAGATCTTAAAACTAGACAAATTGTTTAAACTTATGAGGCTATTTTATGTTAATTTTGAATTTTGAAGTGTTTTTTACTCAACTTCACTAGGCTAAAAGTGACTGTAGTTAAAGAATGGCCCATATATACATTATTTGTAAATTTTATTGGTTATAAAAAAAGTGTGTGTGTTAGAGATAGCATTCATTCATTCGGTACCTGAATGGGAGACCAATTCAAAACATTGCTATAGTTGTTGTGTTACCATAGCAACTATAGTATCAACTCAACAGATCAATGACTAAAGTTGTTGCGTTACCATAGCAACTATAGTATCAACTCAACAGATCAATGACTGAAGTTGTTACTATAGCAACTGTAGAATTGACAACATATCAATTACTATAGTTGTTGCGTTACCATAGCAACTATAGTATCATCTCAACAGATCAATGACTATAGTTGTTACCATAGCAACTGTAGAATTGACACAACATATCAATTACTATAGTTGTTGCGTTAACATAGCAACTATAGTATCATCTCAACAGATCAATGACTAAAGTTGTTACCATAGCAACTGTAGAATCGACACAATATATCAATTACTATAGTTGTTGCGTTACCATAGCAACTATAGTATCAACTCAACAGATCAATGACTATAGTTGTTACCATAGCAACTGTAGAATCGACACAACATATCAATTAATATAGTTGTTATGTTACTATAGCAACTATAGTATTAACTCAACAGATCAATGACTATAGTTGTTACCATAGCAACTGTAGAATCGACACAACATATCAATTACTATAGTTGTTGTGTTACCATAGCAACTATAGTATCAACTCAACAGATCAATGACAATAGTTGTTACCATAGCAACTGTAGAATCGACACAATATATCAATTACTATAGTTGTTGCGTTACCATAGCAACTATAGTATCAACTCAACAGATCAATGACTATAGTTGTTACCATAGCAACTGTAGAATCGACACAACATATCAATTACTATAGTTGTGTTGTTACCATAGCAACTATAGTATCAACTCAACAGATCAATGACTATAGTTGTTACCATAGCAACTGTAGAATCGACACAACATATCACTTACTATAGTTGTTGTGTTACCATAGCAACTATAGTATCAACTCAACAGATCAATGACAATAGTTGTTACCATAGCAACAGTAGAATCGACACAATATATCAATTACTATAGTTGTTGCGTTACCATAGCAACTATAGTATCAACTCAACAGATCAATGACTATAGTTGTTACCATAGCAACTGTAGAATCGACACAATATATCAATTACTATAGTTGTGTTGTTACCATAGCAACTTTAAAATCACCACAACAGATCAATTGCCATAGTTGTTATGTTACCATAGCAACTATAGAATCGCTACAACAGATCAGTTACTATAGTTGTTGTTACCATAGCAACTATAGAATGCCACAACAGATCATTTACTATAACTGTTGTGTTACCATAGCAACCCTTTGAAACATTTTCATAAAGAATTATTTTAAATAATAATAATTATAATAATAATAATAATAATAATAGCTAAAAACACATTTAGAATTCTTATAAACATTTATTTGAACAACATTTCTAGAGCAGAAAAGAAACATTTGTTTATTTTTCTGGAAACTCACAGAACTCTTTGAAATGTTTATCTGGAGATCATTTCTGCACCATAAAGAAGCTGATGCCTCCTTTAATCCTCATGCACAAAGCTGTCTCTTGATGAAACACGGAAAGCAAATGAATAAATAAGAAGTGTTTTACGGCGTCTCTCTTTGTCTGTTTTGGTGTACATGTGAGTGTTTGTCAGATCTGTGCCGTTCAACCTCTGGCCTTCAGAGAACTTCACCATCTGTTGTGCTGGAAACTGGAGCACGCTCTGCAAATCAACTTACTGTTCACACCAAACATCGCTCTCTGTGCTGGAGACCGAGCCCCACGTTCAGTAGAGTAAAGCAATATATCTGGATATCAGTGAATGTGCATGATGTTGAAATCATGGGCAATTCAAAATACTGTACAAAATGATGCATGAGTGTTGTATTTGTTCATCACAACAGCAAATGACAAACACTTATTTGGCTATGTATATTATCCCCCATGTTTAATTTAAATTCTTTTATATTTTCCCCTCCATTTTCTGTTTAACAGAAAGAAAATGTGTTTTTTTCAACACATTTCTAATCATAATAGTGTTAATAACTCATCTCTAATAACTGATTTATTTTATCTTTGCCATGATGACAGTAAATAATATTAGACTACATATTCTTTTAGACACTTCTATTCAGCTTAAAGAGACATTTAAAGGCTTCACTAGGGTAATTAGGGTAATGTTAGGGTAATTAGGCAAGTCATTGTATAACAGTTGTTTGTTCAGAAGACAATCAGAAACAAATATTGCTGAAGGGGGCTAATAATATTGACCTTAAAATGGTTTAAAACTATTTAAAACTGCTTGTATTCTAGCCGAAATAAAACAAATAAGACTTTCTCCAGAAGAACAAATATTAAAGGAAATACTGTGAAAAATACCTGAATCTGTTCAACATCATTTAGGAAATATAACTATAATAATAATAATAATAATAATAATAATAATAATAATTCAAATAAGAATGAACAATTGAGACTTCAACTGTATACAACATTGGTACACTCTAAAAAAAGGTAAGCTATTTATTTAACTCAGTGGTTGAGTTTAAAATAATGGGTTGCTCTGTTGGGTTATTTTTAACCTTTATTGGGTTATTTAAGATAAAATACGACGGCAAAGATAACAACCGTCAATTTACTTAGTTGTTGTGTTACCATAGCAACTGTAGAATTGCCCCAACAGATCAATTACTATAGTTGTTGTTACCATAGCAACTATAGAATCGCCACAACAGATCATTTAACTAAGTTGTTGTGTTGCCATAGCAACTATAGAATCGCCACAATAGATCAGTTACTGTAGTTGTTGTGTTACCATAGCAACTGTAGAATCACCACAACAGATCAATTATCGTAGTTGTTGTGTTACCATAGCAACTGTAGAATCACCACAACAGATCAATTACCGTAGTTGTTGTGTTACCATAGCAACTGTAGAATCACCAATACTGAACAATTACCGTAGTTGTTGTGTTACCATAGCAACTGTAAAATCACCACTACAGATCAATTACTGCTGTTGTTACCATAGCAACTATAAAATGACCACAACAGATCTATTACTATAGTTGTTGTGTTACCATGGCAATTACAGAATCACCACAACAGATCAATTACTGTTATTATTTTACCTTAGCAACAATACTATCGATACAACAGATTAATTACTAAAGTTGTTGTTACAATAGCAACTGTAGAATCGACACAACAGATCAATTACCGAATTTGTTGTGTTACCATATCAACTCTAGAATCACCACAACAGATCAATTACTGTTGTTGTTACTATAGCAACTATAAAATCATAACAACAGATCTATTACTATAGTTATTGCGTTACCGTAGCAACTACAGCATAGACTCACCACAACAGATCAATTAATATAAGTTGATGTGTTACCATAGCAACTGTAGAATCACCACAACAGATCAGTTACTATAGTTATCGTGTTACCATAGCAACTACAACATAGATTCACCACAACAGATCAATTACTGTTTTTATGTTACCTAGGCAACTACAGAATCACCACAATAGATCAATTACTATAGTTGTGTTACCATAACAACTATAGTATCGACACAACAGATCCATTACTATAGTCCTTGTATTACCATAGCAACTGAAGAATCGCCACAAATAAATAGATTACTGTAGTTGTTGTTACCTTAGCAACTATAGAATCACCACAACAGATCAATTACTGTAGTTGTTGTGTTACCATAGCAACTATAAAATCACCACAACAGATTCAAGTGTTTTACTAAAGTATCATTCTAAAACACACTGTCATGCGGGCTGTAAATCTCCACTTTGTCTTTCAGCTGTGTTTGAGGAGCTGGATGAAAGATTAATGAAGGAGGTGAATGCTGAAACCGCAGCACGGGCGCCTGATGTTGGTCTCGCTTTCACCTGTGGCCCACCAGACGACAAAACCTGTGTGTGAGCGCAGGTTGAGCCCAGACATCACCAGGTACTGTGTGTGTGTGTGTGTGTGCAGACGGTCCCACAGGGTGAAGGTACTACAGCTGTAGACAGACAGTGAATTCGCCGCATCTGCTGTCCCGACATCTGCAGACTGGGCCGAAGACACATGCTTCTCTGTCTGCTAGAGTGTGCTCTATCCGCTGCACTGAATTACAAATATATCGTCACCTTGGAATTATGAGGTTCTCTCTGCATTCTGAATGATTTTGAGATTTATAAAGTCTTTGCATTCCATATAGCAAACAGTATGTGTGTAACAATTGTTTTTTAAATAAAAAGTCTGAAAATGTTAACAACTTATAAAAAACATCCCATAATGTAAATATATTTTCATTTAATAAGAATGTCAATATCTTCATTTTTGACAAAAATGTCGGAAAGAACCTTATAATTCTAAGGTGACGATGCTTTTTACTCTATGAAATAATTACTGAAATTTGTCACATCTAAAGTTTATCTTTTCCTAACTTTTTTTTTTTTTTACATTTTTAACTGTATTTTTTATATGAAAGTGTATTTAATGTTTAATGTTGTGCTTCTATTTTAGATGTGACTTTTTAACATTCTGTACGGGGTCTACGGATGAAAAATAGCCATTCTTGGCTAATTCTGGCACATTTTACAGTAATGTTTATTAATATGCATTGACCCTGTAAACAACTAAACTAAACTAAACTAAACTAAACTAAACTAAACTAAACTAAACTAAAGTATAATTAAACTTTGGTTCAAACTTCAAAAAATGTATTTAATCTAAAAAAAAAAAAATTTATTCTGTTTGAGAAACAAAAAATACATTTAAACAAAGTAAAAATAGAGTCCACTATAGAGACAATTAGTCATTTAATTTACTTTGGAGCTGTCAGAGGTGTACAGAGACCTTGAAGGGACATGATGGTGGGAGAAAAAAAAAAACAGAGTGATAGAAAAATATGTTCATTCATTTTCTTTTCGGCTTAGTTCCTTTATTAATCCGGGGTTGCCACAGCGGAATGGACCTCTAACCTATCCAGCACATGTTTTTACCCAGCGGATGCCCACACGCTCATACACTACAGACAGTTTAGCCTACCCAATTCACCTGTACTGCATGTGTTTGGAGTTGTGGGGGAAACCGGAGCACCCTGAGGAAACCCACAAAAATGCAGGGAGAACATGCAAACTCCACACACAAACGCCAACTGACCCAGCCGATGCTCGAACCAGCGACCTTCTTGCTGTGAGGCGAACATGCCACCCACTGCACCACCGCGTCGCCAAAAATATATATAAATTTTAAATATATTATTTAGGTTGGGTGATGGTTGTAGGTAGTGCTGTTGAGTTAGTGCAGTAGGTAGTTGAGTTATTTGACTTAGACAACACTATTGTAAGTGATTGTTGTCAGGTAGCTTTAGGTTCTTTTTATGCATTTTGTTTTGCATGCAGATGAAGTTCCTTCTGCCTCAATTAACAATCAGTAATCAGTATCAATTTTTGAATTTCACTACTGTATCACAAAACAATACAATATATATATATATACAACAGTTCTGTCTGGTTCTCGAATCTGATTGGCTGATAGCCGTGATATATTAAGTAATATCAGCACCCGTACAGCCTCTTTACCCTTTGTGTATTACTCCGCCCACATACAGCCAGCAGAAAGCAGACACTACACATCTAAAGTGTAAAAGATGCTTGCTCAGCTGTTTAACTGTCAGCTTATGATTTAAATTCAACGCGGAAGAAAGTAGTTCCTCATACAAAAGGGTTTTTGAGACTCTCCATGTTTGATTTTGTTTTTATATACACAGTTAAGGCGTCAAACTGTTGTATAAACGCAATATCACACTCGTAGCAGTGCGATATGACTGTATATTGGCACCGGTGAGGGCACTAAGGCACGCACGTTTCCCACCAGTGCCGATATACAGCCATATCACACTGCTACTCATATATATATACAGTTGAAGTCAGAATTATTACCCCCCTGAATTATTAAACGCTTGTTTATTTTTTTTCCCCAACTTCAGTTTAATGTAGAGCAGATTTTTTTCAGCACATTTCTAATCATAATAGTTTTAATAACTCATCTCTAATAACTGATTTATTTTATTTCTGCCATGATGACAGTAAATAATATTAGACTAGATATTATTCAAGACACTTCTATACAGCTTAAAGTGACATTTAAAGGCTTAAGTTGGTTAATTAAGGTAACTAGGCAGGTTAGGGTAATTAGGCAAGTTACTGTATAATGATGGTTTGTTCTGTAGACTATTGAGAAATATATAGCCTAAATAAAACAAATAAGACTTTCTCAAGAAGGAAAACAATTATCAGACATACTGTGAAAATTTTCCTTCTCTGTTAAATATTATTTGTAAGATATTTAAAAAAGGAGAAAAAAATTCACAGGGGGCAAATAATTCTGACTTCAACTGTATGTATTTATGTATGTATATATATATATATATATATATATATTCTAAAGTACCTGTATAAGGTCCATCTTCAAAGATAATTAAAGTCACATAAGCATCACCTTAAGGTGAGAAATGTGTATGTAAAATATGTTACCTGCTGAAAGGTGTGTGTATAAAGCAGTGTAAAAAATCATTTTATTACAGGAAACAAAGAAATGAACAGTGCTTCAGACCAAACTATTTAATTAAATAAATTTCAATTCTTAGCACTCTTCCATCTCTTTGGTCTGCTTGGGTCACGGAGGTTTCCTCTGGGTCAGGCTGCAGGTGCATGGGGTGTCATCATATAAGGCAGAAAAGGGTATCCTTTGTCCTCCAGCAAGTAACAATGTAGTCTACTATCCTACTCCACTACTCAACATAATATTAATATCTATATTTACCTTATTTTCCTCAATGTCTATCATCATATTTCATTCCCTTTTATATAATGGGCATTTCTGTATTATATGCTCTTTCCTCTTCATTTCAATTAATACAAACTCACTTGGATGTTTTCCTAGTCTAAACAGTCCACTCTTCAGAGCAGTGTGTCCAAACCTTAACCTTGACATAACGGTTTCCTCACATCTATTTCTCCCTACATTTCTGTTTTTACCCACCATCCTCTGGATTACATAATAGAGTCGTGTGTCAGGTTTAATGTGGTTTTGTCATGTCATGTGACTCCTTTGTTACGTTTTCCCGCCGTTTGTCAATGTTTATTAGTTCCACCTGTGTCTCACCTCTGTTTGTAATCAGTTCAATCATGTCTTGTATTTAAACCCCTGAGTTGTGTTAGTTCATTGTTTGGTTTTGTATTGTCTACACTGTTGTTGGTCCTGAGTGTCTAAATGCGTGCGCAGTCAGATGTAAGTGTGTTTGTAAATAAATGTCAGGCTTTGATGCTCCTTGTTGCACAAGCATTTGTGAAGATAGCAACTATTATAGGTACAATAGATTTTATTTTATATTAATATTTTTTTTACCCTTAAAACAAAGCAAATTCTGCTTTGGATCACCTTAAAAATTGACCAATTTGTAAGTTAAATGTGTTTATTTAATTTTTTTATTTTTTTATTATACACCGTAAAAATGATTGAACTTAGTTATTTTGCTTTAACATATTCAGAGTAAATATGTTGGAAATTAATGCATCAAAGTTAAGCATAAATAAACTTTATTTATTTTTTATAAAACAAATGCTTTTGTAATGAAATAAATCCACTTTAAAATTGTATTTGTATGCGTTTTGTAATCATTTTAATATACTAATATCTATATATAAAATTTATTGCAATACTATTACTTGAATGCATATTTGTTTGCTTTTGGATTGTGTCAGATGATGAACGTCTTTCTGCTGGATTAGATTGTGATTTTGCTGGTAAAAATAAAAGCAGGTTGACAAAATTGGGGCCAGTTTGGATGTTTTGAACATGCATTTTAATTTAAATATTGACCAAAAACCAAGTGTGTGTACTTTCTTACATTTTTCTGTGGATTTAGTTGGGTTTTAAACTCCTTGGGCTGGGAATATTCATGTGTACAGTGCCTATAGGTTATCATCATACCCTTTAAAAATCTATACCTTCCCCTTTGGGATGAAGTTGTAAAGGCACAGTTTAGGAGAGGCCTATACAGAACATTTCAAAGCCTGGGAACATTATTAGGAATACGATTTCATTTCAGGCTGTAAGACGAATAACTTTATGGGGCATGCAGAATTTCTATAGGCACTGCATCTGGCAACACTGACCGCCATATTCTCATTGTCGTGTGTGTGCGTGTGTGTGTGGTTCGTCTCTGATACCTGCTGCTTTGGTGTTTGTGTTTGCAGACTCTGGTTTTCAGTATAAAATGAACCATGGGTCATCTAATGCAGGGGTTCTCAACTGGTTTGGCCATGGGACCCACATTTTTACATGGTCATCAAGCCGTCGCCCACATTTTTAGGAACTATAATATAAATTTAGGAATTATGATTAATTTGTATTTATTTGTTAACATTCAAGTGGTGACGGACTAACCATGAGAAACCTACCTAGACTTACAAAAAAACAGTTTTTTTGTTTTGTTTTTTGCTGTCATAACAAAATGTATGAAATTATATAAATATTACAAAGTAAAAACGACAAATACTGTAAACAGTGGTCAGGGTAAGGAAAGGTCCAGTTACCGTGAACTAAACTGAACGGTTAATTAAACATTGTTGTCTGGTTTCTGAATGTAAACTAAATTTCAGTTTAGAAGGTTTCATGCTCTCTTGTGAGTGCACCTCACTACATATGGCACACTGAGGCTATAAGTCTTTTTTTTGTTGTTAATATATGTAATTCCATACTTTACACTGTGCATATTTATTGCCATATTTAAATGAAATGTCACGTGTCAAATGATAGCGCACATTTCAAAATAAAAGTCCGGTATAAGCAAAATAAGTTAAAAATTAAACTTTTGTTGTTTTTTTGACTACACACTCCACAACCCTCTGAAAATGATCCTACGATCCACTTTTGGGTCGTGAGCCACCAGTTGAGAAACACTGATGTAATGGACCATGTCTGTTATGGGGGTGGCTCAGTGGTTTGCACTGTCGCCTAACTGCGAAAAGGTTGCTGGTTTGAGTCTTGGCAGTTGAACGTAAAGCAAAGGAGACGACATTGTGATATTTTATTTTGCAATATACATCACAACATGAGCAGAATTTCACAAAGTGGCTGTATTGGAAAGTATTCATGATTGTGCATCGATTGTAGGATTTTGTAGGGGAGTGTGTCGGCATCAAATATACACAACTGTACAAAAATATGAAACAAAATTAATATTAAAAAAGGATATAGGAATAATTGGCAGTTCATTCTGCGACCTCTGATAAATCAGGGACTAGGCTGAAGGATGGTGAGCAACAGTATTGAGATGTGTGTGTATTTATGTGCGTGTGCGCCTTTGTATGTCTATATCTTTGTGTGTGTATTTGTGTACATATGTGCCTGTGTGTATGCATGTGTTCCAGTACTTTACATACTGTATATGTACTTAAGTGTATGTTTGTGTGTGTTCGTGTTTTTATATTTTGTGTTTGTGTATTTATGCATGAATATGTACACAGTATATGTTTGTGCATGTGTATTTCTCTCTGTGTGTGTGTATGCATGTTTATAGTGTGTGCTTGTGTGTGTGTATATATGTATTTGTGTGGTTGTGAATATCTATGTGTGTGTGCATATATATGCATGAATATGTATGTGTATAATGTTTGTGTGCATGCATGTTTATGAGTCTGTGTATGTCTGTGTGTGTATGCGTGTTTATAGTGTGCGCCTGTTTATATATGTATTTGTATGCCTTTAAATACCTATATATACGTGACTGTGTGTGTTCGTCTGTGCGAATGTGTATGCATGAGTGTTTATATATACATATAAAATAATCTACGTGTGTGTGTGCGTGTATGTTTATACTGTTCTATGGTGTGTGTTTGTGTGTGCAAGATTAAGTTTGTGTGTAATTGCATGCATGCATGTGTATGTTTGTTATTTTGTGTATTTGTGTGCATATGTGTATATTTGTGTGTGTATGCATGAGTGTGTGTGTATTTATATATATATATATATATATACACATAAAAGAATCTACGTGTATGTGTGTGCGCATGCATGTTTATACTGTTCTTGTGTGTGTGTGTGTGTGTGTGTGTGTGTGTGTGTGTGTGTGTGTGTGTGTGTGTGTGTGTGTGTGTGTGTGTGTGTGTGTATGCAAGATTAAGTGTGTGTAAATGCATGCATGCATGTGTATGTTTGTTATTTTGTGTGTTTGTGTGCATATGTGTATGTTTGTGTGTGTATGCATGAGTGTGTATATATATATATATATATATATATATATATACATATAAAAGAATCTACGTGTATGTGTGTGCGCATGCATGTTTATACTGTTCTTTTGTGTTTGTGTTTGTGTGTGTGTGTGTATGTATGCAAGATTAAGTGTGTGTAAATGCATGCATGCATGTGTATGTTTGTGTTATTTTGTGTTTGTGTGCATATGTGTATGTTTGTGTGTGTATGCATGTTTATAGCGTTAATTTATGGGATTATAAATATACATATCTGTGTGCACGTTCATGTATGTCTGTGTGTATCTGTGAGTATATGAGTGTCTGTATGTATGTGTAATGTCTTTGTGTATGTCTGTGTGCACAAACATGAATGTGTGTGTATCTGTGTGCATGTGTATATCTGTATGTATGTGTATAATGTCTGTGCGCGAGTGTATGTCTATGTGTGTGTGAACAGCTGTGCTCTGGATGAGTGTTTGCGGGGGGTTTTGCGGGTCCAGGTGTGTGTGCTGTGGCGTCGCCCGCAGTGTCGCCGTCGGGGTGAAAGGGGACGGAAGAGGTAATCAGGCAGCAAAGCACTTCTGACGGACCGCAGAGAAAACACACCACACAACTACACTCAGCACCCTACTAATTTCATTTACCCGCAGGAGAGACACACACACAAGACGAATCCACAACCCACACACTCGCATTCACATCTGACTGCAGAGAGTGAGGGTGTGTGTGTGTGTCTGTATGGGCATGTGTAATTCTGTATGTGTGCATGCTTGTGTGTGTATGTAGATGTGTGTGTGCACATTCGTCTGCATGCATATGTGTGTATGTGTATGGTAAGTTTTTCTGTAGTAAAAGACACTAGTAGCCATGTTATTTTGGTGCATGCTGTGATTTTAGAGACAACGTTATTGTTGTTTTACTATACTAATATGAAGTGTGTGTGTGTGTCCGTTTGTCATCGGTACAGCAGAAAGCACTGTCGTTCAGTCATCTAATGTCTCGACATCTGCAGAAAGCGCAGCAGTCCATCAGAGCGCATCAAAACATCATTTATTCATTCCTGATGCATTATTTACATCTATTGTCAGCGTTTTAATTACCGCCGGCGTTTTCTGTTCGTACGCCAATCGTAAATTCTCCATCATACTCCTGTTTCTCATATTTTGTTTGTTCTTAAATCCAGATGGTGATATTTCCCTCTGTCAAAATTCACAAAGAGAGTCAAAACAAAAGAGACGGGACGCAAATGTATGTGCAAATGTTTTACACATCTTTAAAATTAACACTTGCGCTCTCTATTTCTCTCTCTCTCTCTCTCTCTCTCTCTCTCTCTCTCTCAAACAATTCAATCTGCTTTATTGACGTGTCAATTGTTACAAAGGAATATCATTATGCATGTTTACAATAAACAGAACACACAAAAACGAATTACTTTGTTGTAAAGATGTAAATAATTGCTATAATAATAATAATAATAATAATAATAATAATAATAATAATAATTCTCTCGCCTATAGTCATGAGCTTTGGATCATGACCGAAAGAACAAGATCTCGGATACAAGCGGGCGAAATGAGTTTCCTTCGAAGCGTGGCAGGGCGCACTCTTATGGATAGGGTGAGGAGCTCTGACACCCGGGAGGAGCTCAGAGTAGAGCTGCTGCTCCACATCAAGAGAAGTCAGCTGAGGTGGCTCGGGCATCTGTTTCGGATGCCTCCTGGACGCCTACCTAGGGAGGTGTTTAGGCATGTCCTCTCCTAAGACTGCTGCCCCCGCGACCCGGCTCCGGAAAAGCGGCAGAAGATGGATGAATGAATGAATAGTAATAATGAATAATCGTAAATAATCATAAAAATAATAATAATTATAGTAATAATAATAAAAATAATTATAGTAATAATAATAATAGTAATAATAGTAATAAGAATAATAAAAGTAAATGATGATGATGATGATGATAATAATAATAGTAATAATAATAATAGTAGTAGTAATAATAAGAATAAGAATAAGAATAATAGTAATTGTAACAGTAATCAAAGTAACAATATTATTATAATAAGAGTATTAATAATTACAGTAATAATAATAATAATAGTAGTAGTAGTAGTAGTAGTAATAATGATAATAGTAATAGTAATAATTGTAACAGTAATAAAAGTAATAATAGTAATAATAATAATGTAATAAGTGTAACAGTAATAATAATAATAGTAATAATAATTGTAAATAATGATAATAATAGTAGTAATAATAACAATAATAATATTAATAATAATAATAATAATAAAAATAATAATTGTAACAGTTATAAAAGTAATAATAATAATAGTAAAAATAATAATAGTAATAAAAATAATAATAATAATTATAGTAATATTAATAGTAATAATAGTAGTAAGAATAATAGTAAGAATAATAATAATAATAATAGTAAATGATAATAGTAATAATAATAATAATAATAATAATACTAGTAAATTATGATAATAATAATTATAGTAATAATAATTAAAGTAAGAATTGTAACGGTAATAATAGTAATAATAATGATAATTATAATAGTAATAAGAATAAGAACAATAATAATAATAATAGTAAATGATGATAGTAATAATAATAATAATAATAATAATAAAAGTAGTAGTAATGATAATAGTAACAAGAATAATAGTTAATAATAGTAATAATAGTAATAATAATAATAATAGTAATAAAAATAATACAAATTATAGTAATATTAATAATAGTAAGAATTGTAACTGTAATTAAAGTAATAATAATAATAGTAGTTATAATTGTAACAGTAATAATAAAAACAATAGTAGAAATATAATAATAGTAATAATAATAATAATTAGTAGTAGTAATAATAATAATAATAATAATAATAACAACAATAGTTGTTATCAAATCACTTGATGATAAAATATTAACAATTCAATTACATTATGAATATAATATTTATATAAATGATATGTATGTACAATATGTATGTAATAAAATTAGAAGGGTATCTGCTTTGTAAAACATATGCTGGGATAGTTAATGGTTCATTCCGCTGTGGCAACCCCTGATAAATAAAGGACTAAGCAGAAGGAAAATGAATGTTTATGAATGTAGCACTCGGGAAATATTGTAAAAGCAGCAGCAGTTTCCCAGCAGTGCTGATAGTTCAGTGTTGAGCTGTATATGTTTGTGTATTGTGATGCTTCAAGTCTCTGCAGGTGAAAGTGTCTCGTGTGTGTTTCTCTCTCTCTGACAGATGTGTGTGAGTGCTGAGATTCATCACAGTATGCTGTTCTTCAGACGTCTGCAGCTGTTCTCCATCCTGCAGGTGTGTGTGTGTGTGTGTGTGTGTGTGTGAGAGAGACTCCTGAACAGGTCATTAATTTTCATATTTACTGACCTGAGCTTCGTTACCTGCTCCTTTCTGATTCCTATTGTTCCTTTCAAAGCAATTACACAACAATAGTATGTGTAATCAAAGCGTAATCGTGTAATGTGAGGCCACGGCTTCACTTAGAGCCAATTAACACACACACACACACACACACACAAGCACACGCACTTACATATGCATCGCGCATGCACACACAAAGGTATGCTTATACACACACACTCATAGACACACACACACACACACATAAATACAAACACATATGCACACACATATACATACATACACACATGCACACACACACACACAGACAGACAAACACATATAAATACAGTATACACATCATTTCGTACACACACACCGGCATGCATAGACTCACAGATGCACACACACACACACACACACACACACACACACACACATGTTTGTTTTTGTGAAAAGTGGGGACATTACATAGGTTTCCATTCATTTTATACTGTCCAAACCGTATGTTGTATTGCCCTCACCCCACCCCACCCCTAAACCCAACCATCACAGGAGACTGTGTGCAGCTTTACTCTCTGATTAAACTCATTCTGTAGGATTTATAAGCATTTTGAGAAATGAGGACGTCACCAATGTCCTCATATTTCACCTCCTTTTTGTAATACCTGTGTCATACCCATGTCATTATACAGATTTGTGTCCTGATATGTCACAAAAACACGTACACACACACACACACACACACAGACAGACAGACAGACACATGCGCGCACACACACAACCAGTCCAGTACACATACACACACACCCTCACATTTACACACACACAGACACACCTTCACACACATCTCTCACATAAAATACACACACTTACTAACATATGCACAAACAGACACGCACACACAGTCATATACACACACGCAAAGACTTACAAACACATAGGGACACACACCTGTCATATGCACATACACACACTCACATGTACACACCCAAAGACACAATCTCACACACATATACACTTGCTCACAGAGTGATGCTGAAACTAAATTACTGGCACACACACACACTCTCTCTGTCTCTCTCTCTCTCTCTCTCTCTCTCTCTCTCTCTCTCTCTCAGTGATCAGGAGTTCAGTGAAGGAACAGCACCTGTTCATTAATGCTGTGTGTGAGTGTGTGTGTGTGTGTGTGTTCTGATTCATGTCCTGTCAGTTTTCAGTACAAATGTCTATTTCGGTCACTTGTTGTCACATTTGAATCACTATCTGCCTGAAATATCTTGTAATCTGTGAACTGAATTAAATTTGCAGCTCGTGTGTGTGTGTGTGTGTGATGGTAGTGTTCTATGTGGATCTGTTGACAAATGATACCAACAGAAAGAGACTCAATAATAACTGCAATAATGGCAGCGACAAATAAAAGAGGGTTCTTATTATAGTTGATAATTATCATCCTCTTGTTTTCAAAGCGCTTTGGAAAATTAAATATCGTGACTTTTCCTTTAAATCAATATTTGTTTTATTTATTTATTTATTTATTTATTTATTTATTTATTTATTTATTTATTTATTTATTTATTTATTTATGTGTTTTCATTTATGTATGTTTATTTATTTTTTATGCATTTGTTTTTTATGTATTTATCCATTAATGCATTTATTTATGTATTTATTTATTTATGTTTATATATTTATTTACGTATTTTTTATTAATGTATTTTTATTTATGTAGTTATGTATTCATATATTCATGTATTTTTATTTATTTATTATTTATTTATGCATGTATGTATTTTTATTTATTTGTTTTATATATATATATATTTTTTTTTTTTTGCTTGTTTATTTTTTTGCAATAGTGCAAATTCCAGCATTGTTTTAATCGTAAAAAAATGTATACTAATACTACAAAACAACATTTACTATTATTATTATTATTATTAATATTATTTATAATACTATTATTATTATTATTATTATTATTATGTTTATTATTTTTATTATTAATATTTAAAAATAATATAATAAATAAAAGAATAAATAAACAAACAAACAAACAAACAAACAAACAAACAAACAAATAAATAAATGTAGTTGTAATCTAAAAAGGTGGTGGTGGTAGTACTATTCATACTATAAAACAACTAGTATTATTATTATTATTACTATTATTACTATTGAAATATGCTAAAATAAATACCCAAATAATCATACTTGAAAACAACATTTATTGTTATTATTACTATTATTATTATAATTATTGTTATTATTATTATTATTATTATTACTACTATTATTATTACTGTTGTTATTATTATTATTTCTATTATTGTTATTTAAAAAAAAAAAAAAATAAATAAATAAATAAATGAATAAATAAATAAATAAATGTAGTTGTAATCTAAAAAAGGTGGCGGTAGTACTAATACTAGAAAACAACTTTTATTTTTATTATTATTTTACTATTTGAAATATTTATCAAATCAAATAATTCATAAAAAATATTTTTATGCAATTGTGTGTGTGTGTGTGTGTGTGTGTGTGTGTGTGTGTGCGCAACCACTTCTTCAGGTACAAACTTCCTTCTCTGTAGTCTGATTGCGTGAATAATTAGAGAGTAATTAGAGCGACGTCATCACCGCCGCCTCCCTCTGACAATTACAGAGACGCTTCATACACACACTCACGTTTGTCAGAGGATCACAAAACAACCTTGTCCTGTTATATCAATCATCTCGCTGTAATTAGCGCACGGATTGTGGATCTTGTAACTGTTATTAGTGTATTGTGTGTCGTCTAATGAAACCAATTGAGCTGTTCCTCTTTACTGAAACTGAGCGCTTTATCAGATGATCCTAATTATCAGACCGCACTCACACACACACATATACTTTAAAGACATACAGGGGCAACACTGGTCTGCATTGTTGCCTCACAGCAAGAAGATCACTGGTTTGAGTCCCGGCTGGGTCAGTTGGCATTTCTGTGTGGAGTTTGCATGTTCTCCCCGTGTTCATGTGGGTTTCCTCCGGGTGCCCCGGTTTCCCCCACAGTCTAAACACATGCGCTATAGGGGACTTGATCAACTACATTGGCCGTAGTGTGTGTGAATGAGTGTGCATGGGTGTTTCCCAGTTTTAGGTTGCGGCTGGAATGGCATTCGCTGTGTAAAATATATGCTGGAATAGTTGGCGGTTCATCACGCTGTGATGACCCCTAATAAATAAGTGACTAAGACAAAGGAAAAAGAATGAATGAATGAATAAATTTGACTTGATTTTAATTGAATTGCATGACTGATTTAACAATTGAAGTGTGTTTTGTCACTTAATGTGACCTTTTCTGTAAAAATAGTGAGGATGTGTCTTGTTTTACACAGATAAAGTCAGTGTATTTGACACAGGGGTGTGTAAATGATGACAGAGAGCTGGTTCTGTAAGGTCTTTCCTTTAAAACACACAGCCGCTTGTCTCCAAATGTGTTTTGAGTCGTCGGAGTAATAGCAGCAGCAGATTACATGCGCTGTAATGTCTCTCTCATGGAGAAAGATGAATTTAGGAGGAAAAGAAGAGCGAGAAACACTGACAGATCACATGATGATACACTCACACTTACTAACACCTGCAAACAAGAGAGAGTGTGTGTGTTTGTGTTTTGAGTATGTGTATATATGTGTGTTGGTGCGTGTGTGTGACTTTAAAGTGTGTTTGTTCAATGTGTGTGTGTGTGTGTTAGTAGAATGTGTATGTCTTTAAAATGTGTTTGTGTTTAGGTGTGTGTGTATATGTATATATGGTGGGTACGGAAAGTTTTCAGACCCTCTTAAACGTTTCACTCTCTCATATTGCAGCCATTTGCTCAAGTCATTTAAGTTTGTCATTTGTTTCCTTATTAATGTCCACACAGTTCCCCATATTGACAGAAACACACAGAACTGTTGACATGTTTGCTTATTTATTAAAAAGAAAAGAAAAAATCACATAATCCGGAGTATTCAGACCCTTTGCTCAGTATTTAGCTGAAGCCCCCGTTTTTCACAGCTGGATTTGGGGATCCTCTGACATTCCTCTTCAGATCCTCTCCAGTTCTGTCAGGTTGGATGGTAACCGTTGGTGGACAGCCATTTTTAGGTCTCTCCAGAGATGCTCAATTGAGTTTAAGTCAGGGCTCTGGCTGGGCCATTCCAGAACAGTCACAGAATTATTGTGAAGGCACTCCTTTATTATTTTAGCTGTGTGCTTTGTCACTGTCTTGTTGGAAGGTAAACCTTCAGCCCAGTCTGATGTCCTGAGCACTCTGGAGTAGGGATGTAATGATTATAGATTTTGGTTGTACAATTATAGCCTGAGGAATAATCACGGTTTTACAGTTATCACAATCATTATGTATTCATTAGTTTCAAAACACTAGTTTAGTAATTCACATGAAAACTTTTGGTAACACTTTACAATGAGATTCATTAGTTCATGATTAGTTCATGTTAGTAAATGCATGAGCAACACTTGTACAGCATTTATTAATCATAATTGAACATTTACTAATGCATTATTAACATCCAAGTCCATGCTTGTTAACATTAGTTAATGCACCATGAGTAAACATGAACTAACAATGAACTACTGTATTTTCACTAACTAATGTTAACTAGCATGAACAAACACAGTAGTAAACGTATTGTTCATTGTTTGTTCATGTTAGTAAATGCAGTATTTAACATTAAATAATGAACCTTATTGTGAAATGTTTATATTTTAAAATGATATTTATAGCTGCTCAGTAACCAATTAATATAGAACAAAACAATAATAAAAAGAAACGATAGTCAATTTCTCTTTGGACTTAAGAATTTAAACATAAGTAATATTTTTACAGTGAAAATAAATGACAGAACAATGAATAAATTAAACAAGAATGAATAAAAAAATAAGTCACTTAAAAACATAAAAAATAAAAAATTAAAATAAGAATAAATAAAAAAAGAAAACAAAGTAAGACTAAATAAAATAAGAATAAAAATAAAATAAGAATAAAAAAATAAAAAAGGTAAATAAATAAAAAAGAATAAATAAATAGATAAAATAAGAATAAATAAAAAGCAAACAAAGAAACAAAGAAACAAATAAATACATATACAATAAGAAAATAAAAAATAATAAATACATAAAATAAGAATTAATAAATAAATAAATAAGTAAATAAAACAGAAATAAGGAAATAACAAAGAATAAATAAAACAAGAATAAATAAATACATAAAATAAAAATAAATAAAATAAGAATAAATAAATAAAATAAGAATAAATAAATAAATAAATAGTCAAAATAAGAATAAATTAATAAATAAATGACTGAACAATGAATGAATGAATGAATGAAACAAGAATAAATAAATAAGTTAATTAAGTTAATTAAAAACATAAAAACTTATTAAAATAAGATTAAATAAAAAAGAAAACATAAAACAAGAATAAATAAAATAAGAATACATAAATAAAGTAAGAATAAATAAATAAATAAATAAATAATTAAAATAGGAATAAATAAAATAAAAATGATAAGGTAAATAAAAAAAGAATAAAATAAGGATAAATAAATACATAAAATAGGAATAAATAATAAATAAATAAATAAAGAATAAGAAAATTACAAAGAATAAATAAAACAAGAGTAAATACTTAAAATGAGAATAAATAAATAAATAAAATAAGAATAATTAAAATATTAGGTAAATAAATTTAATAAAATAAATAAAATAAGAATAAATAAATAAAAAAATAACATAAAAATAAATAAATAATTAAATAAATCAATAACGTGTGTATGTGTGTGTGTGTGTGTGTGTGTGTGTGTATGTGTGTGTATGTGTGTGTGTGTGTATATATATATATATATATATATTCATATATATATATATATATATATATATATATATATATATATATATATATATATATATATATATATATATATATATATATATATATATAAATAAGTATATGTATAACAGTGTTTGTTCTGGAGACAATTCAAAGCAATAACTGCTTAAGGGTGCTAATAATATTGACCCTAAAATGGCCTTAAAACAGTTAAAAACTGCTTTTATTCTAGCCGAAAAAAAAAAAAAAACGAAAGACTGTGAAACATTCCTGAATCTGTTCAACATCATTTGGGAAATATTTGAAAATATTCACAGGAGGGCGAATGATTGTGAGTTCAGCTGTAGTTGTTTTAGCAGATCCTGATGTCAGTCTTTCTGCAGTGGTTTTGCGCTGTTTAATATTCCTCCCGGCCAGGAGTTTGTGTGAAGTGTTGTGTGGCATCTGCAGCACTTCTCCAGCACTGTCAAGAGCTCTTCTGCACTTCCCTTATTAGTGCGCTGCTTTGTAGTGCGCACTGCTTCACGCCACACACTATTATGAGCTGTCTTTGATCCCGGCCCGCTTTCATGCTTGAGGGTGTCCATGCAGGAGCCGTTACCAGACGCATCTGCATTTACATCTATTAACCACATTTTAGATTTCAGAGATGTCTTCCTTTAAATCAACATGCAATAAAGTAATAGAGGATTGAATAATAAAGTTATTTAAATTTAATTCACATTTATTATCCGGAGCTGGTGATGATCTGCAAATTTAGATGTTGAAATTTGGAATAGTGCATTGTTAAATAGTGGAGACCGAGGAAGGCTGTCAAACCTATTTATCTCTAGTAAAATGAGCCTATTTACAAAAGAAACCATTTAAATTAACCAAAAATACACCTCTGGATCAACTGAATGAGTTAGAAAATAGTCAAACAACAGTTTATCTCTAGTAAAATGAGTGTAAGTCTTAATAAATAGTGGAGTTTTCCGTTAAATCAATATATAATAAACCAACTACAGACCAGGGGTCTCATGTACAAAGACTTGCGTTGAATTAATGCTAAAACATTTTGTACGGATAAAGCTGTACTCAGTAAAATAATCAGATGTATAAAACAGTGCGGACGCAGTATCCCACGCATATTCTCTTTGTACATCTGAATTAACGTGAAACTGAGCGCACGTGCACGAGCACAAAACCCCTCCCTGCCTCCTCCCCCATATGAATATGCTAATGAATCTACTTTAGCATAACCAAATAAAAAAGCAACGGCAAAAGCAAGCAAAAAGAGAAAATTTGAACAGAATGGGAATTGGAGGTGCTCCTATTGGAGGTAGACCGGAGAAAAACTGTGTTATTTGCTAGCGTGTCCTCCGGAATTAATAACAAATGAAAAACAATCAAGTGGAAGAGTTTAGCTGATGCGGTAAACACAGTTGGGTCTGAACATCGCACTGTGAGTGAATTAAAAAAAGAAATGGTCTGATGTAAAAGTGCAGGTTAAGAGGAGAACAGCGGCGCACTGTGGAGCGAACAGGGGATGCTGAACTAACACCCTTTGAGGAGAGAGTTGCCTCAATTGTGGGCAACACCTTACTGTCTGGAGTAGTATCCGTGTCTGTGGGAGACACAGATGTATTAGACTTCTCTGTTAGGTATTGCAGCACCCCTCCGCTCTTATCAAGGCAGCACCACCCGCATTTCAGCTGCCGAATCTCCCGCTCTACAGCTGACCATCATTGTATCTGCGCTCTTGGTCAGTTTGTGGGTTGTTAATAGCCACGTCTTTAATGGAAAACCGTGGTCTCCTGATATGCAGTTAAATAATTACGCTCAATAAAATAAAATAAATAAACTTAGCTTGAATATTATCCTAAATACATCACTCACCAAGAAGCCACCCATCGCGCACCCTGCCACCTTGGAGCCTGCGGATTCCACCATTGACAGTGTCCTCTAATGAGGCCAGCACTGCCATTGCCAGACTAAGAGTTGCATACATGTGCAAATGCTTTTATATGTTCTAAATCACATAATTGGTAAAACAATATTGTGTCAGTGAACCCGTTTTATCAATAAATGAACAGCAATGCTTTTCACAAGTGTTGGTGTGACACTTTGTAGTGTGCAATTGAACACAATTGCCTCTAGGAGTCGCCAACTGAAATAAAACAAACACACACAGGAAACACGTGTACACCAGCCATGAAGTTGGCGCGGACCAGCGCACATTCTCGCGTTAATTTCATCGTTAGTAAATCCAAATGTGAGTGTGAAACCTGGCGAACGCAAAGATTTTGTGCATTTACAGTGTTGATACATGAGGCCCCTGGAGATTGGCTGAATGAGTGAGAAAATGGTAAAACAACAGTTTAACTCTGATAAAACAGGCATATTTCCAAAAGAAGTGGAGTAATCCTTTAAATCAACATGCAGTAATCCAAAAAGAGACTCGGCGATCAGCTGAATGAGTTAAAATGGTAAAATTCATCTTTTTGTAGAATGAGCCTATTTTCAAAAAAAGGTGAGTTTTCCTTTAAATTAACATGCAATGAACCAAAATAGACTCAAAGGTCTGCTGAGTGTGTTTTAAAAACTAGTAAAATGAGCCTATTTACAAATAAAAGTGGAGTTTTTCTTTAAAACAACATTTAATAAAATTAATATAGACCCGGTGATCAGCTGAAAAAGTTATAAAATGGTAAAACTACTGTTTAACTCTAGGAAAATGAGCCTGTTTATACAGTAGTTTACCTTTAACCAGTTAAACTCCAAGTACCCGGTACCGGGTCTGTGATGTCATCGACTTTTGCTTTAGGATTTAAAGGGCTAGCATTGCACCAGACCCCTGTAAATGGTTTAGTTTGTTATATTTTATGCACATATGCATCATTTTTGTTTTTACTCTACTGTATAAAACTTATTTTCACTTAAACACACCGTATTTTGGAGACCCAAGCTGGGTATTGAACATTGGTTCATTTTTATATTTTTCTTATGACACATGTACAAGTTATAGCTCAAATGAAAGCTCTTGCCGCTGCTCATATGGTTCTAGCACTCTTTTTACTGAATTATATTCTTTATATATTTATAATTTCTTTAATGTAGCTTCAAAAAAAGTAGTTGTTACAACATATCAAACAGTTGCTGAATGAATCTCGGTGTTTCCATGGCGCAGAAGTGAAAACAATACGTTAATGATCAATAAGCAGCCCCAGATAGCACAGACAGCTCATCTCTTACGTTATGCTGTGCGCTTCAGGAAAATTCTCCTCTGTTTTTGAGGTGATGTGCATAAGTAATCCTTTTATATGTCTGACGTGGTCCAAACACGGTGAATTATGTTTGATCAAACAAAAGAATAATGAAATATGAAAACAATGATCGCTCCCTGTGGCTTATACAGCACCTCTCATCAGTTGGAATACAATAACTTTTGCATGGATTATGGTGGAGACGTTTTTCTTTTTTCCTATGATTACAGACATGTGCAGGAACCACCAACATTAATTACAGCACGCTAGACCACACACAACCTAAAAGGGACACTTTCACATTTGAGTTTATTAAAAAAATACAAAAAGCGCCTCTTTTATAGGTGTTTATTATAACACAGACAATATACACAGATATTTTAAACACTTTCAATAGTGTTTTATAAAAATTCAAAGGGTTTTCTTTAAAATGATTCCAAATTTTTGCATTTACACCTCTGCATGTGGATTTGGGAAGCTTTTAAATTTGGGTTGGCAAAAACCAGTTTAACTGGTTAAATTAAATTGCAGTAAACCAAAATAGACCCAAAATCAGCTGAATGAATTTAAAAATGGTAAAAACAACAGTTTAACTCTGATAAAACAAGCATATTTACAAATAAGTGGAGTTTTCCTTTGATAATAAGCCAAAAACAGACCCGGCGATCAGCTGAATGAGTTAAAAAATGGTAAAACAACAGTTTAACTTTAGTAGAATAAGTTTATTACCCAAACAAAAGTGGAGTTTTCCTTTCAATCAACATGCAATAAAGTAAAAATACTCAAAGATCAGCTGAATGTGTTAAAAATTGGCAAAACAACAGTTTAACTCTTGTAAAAAAAAAAAAAAAGCATATTTCCAAAAAAAAGTTTTTTCTTTAAAACAACATGCATTAAAATAAAAAAACACCCACATATTGTCTGAGTTTTTTAAAAAACAGCAGTTTAATTCTAGTAAAATGAGCCTTTTTACAAATAAATTGAGTTTTCCTTAAAATCAGCATTCAATAAGCCAAAAACAGACCCGGCGATCAGCTGAATGAGTTAAATTGTAAAATTCACCTGGAGACTGGGCAAAGCTGTCACACTTTTAACTTCTTTACTAGATCTTTTTTTAAGAGAATGTTTCTTTAAATAGTGTGTAAGAATAAAAAAAAATAGCAAAAATTGAGATTAATCGCATCGAAAACAAACATTTTTGACAAAGCTTGTGTATGTGCTGTGTATATTTATTATGCATATTTAAATACACATGCATGCATGTAAAAAACTGACATTAAAACAGAAATAATACTAACTAAACTAACTAGCGGCATGTGAGGTGATTAAAAAATAAGTTAAACATTCGAGTTCTCAGGGAACTCAAACAGGGAAAGCTGTGGTTTCAGAGAAAACATCTGTTTCTAAATGCGTGTCGGAGCACACCTGCAGGTCAAAGGTCACAACCCGTCTGACCCCGGAGCTCTCAGGGTGTATTTATAGCCATGTTGATCCAGACGTCTGACATGAGAGACACGGATCATCTCTAATACACACCAGCGTCTGTTTCTGACACTACAAACTGACAAATCTGAGTCAAAACTGCACAATCACATCCCTCCACCCCTAATAATAAAACAAGATGCTCATAAAAAAAAAAACGTTCACTGCATTTAGGATGCATATTGTGTTGGTGAATGACATTTGGCAGATCTTACAGCGCAGGACGGAGCTGTTTTCATGTAATCAGATTACGATTAAAGGGTTAAACATGCATTTAGGACAGAAATGCAATTACAGAGAGTGTATTCTTAAATCTAGAGAGGATTATTATTTTATTATCTGCATTAATTAAGCATCATTACTGGCCCATGAGCAGCTCAATCCTCTCTGTTATCCTTTCTAGGATTCTTATTGGTCATGAATAAAACATGGCTCCGAGAGAAATGCAGAAAGTCGAGGTGGTGGTTGTTGTTGTTGGTATCAGAGAAGACTAACGGCTCCTGACAGATGCAGAAACGCACAGATTCAGGACAATCACACGCTGTAGAAGCTGTCTGGCTTAGAGATGTAGCATGTAATGCTTTGAAATGGGAAACAGACATTGATGTAGTGATTGGACTGTGGATCTCAGAGCTGTATGGCATTGGAGATCATCATCACATGTTCTTTGAGAGGAAAGGGTGAATCCTTTACAAAGATTTGGAATCTATTTTTGAATGATATAAACACACTAGCACATTGATTTGACTAAATGGTTTTCCCCTATTGGTGTATATCAGGGGTGTCCAAACTCCTGGAGTGCCGGTGTGCTGCTGAGTTTAGCTCCAACTCGCTTCAACACACCTGCCAGGAAGTTTCTAGTATACCTGGTAGAAGCTTGATTAGCTGATTCAGGTGTGTCTAAACTCTCCAGGACGCCGGCCCTCCAGGACTGAGTTTGGACACCCTTGGTGTATACTGTATCTCATTCGTTCATTCGTTCATTCATTCATTCATTTTCTTGTTGGCTTAGTCCCTTTATTAATCAGGGGTCGCCACAGCGGAATGAACCACCAACTTATCCCGCAAGTTTTTACGCAGATGAGAAATAGGAGTTTTTTTTATTTGAAAAAGTGTATATCAACAAAAGCATTTCTGTTCATAAATGTCAGTAATTAAGTAATAAAATATATATATTTAATGTTGTCTCCACATTCCCTCAAATATTTTAGCAGTCTATGAGTTTCTAGTGAACGCACAGAGAATATAGGCAAATGTGCTACCCACTGCGCCACCGTGCAGCCTACAATGGGTTTACTTGCATTATTTTGTAAAGTCAACATGATGCTTTTAAGGTAATTGGTTTCTCGCACTAATCTCTTCTTACAGTGTAGAATTAGTGAGTTACTATTATTGATACTTTGTCTACATGCATAAGAATTAAATCAAAGCAAATTCCAAATTCTTTAGTCAGTCCCTAAGTCTTAAAATCTGTGTTTGCATTTTTGTGTCCCTCAATTTCTGCACTTCTAAAAGTTTTAGTTGAAGAATCCCAGCAAACTTTGTTTCCCTGTGTGCATGTATTTCTGCCCGTCTCCTCTGGAAAAGCATCGTTGTTTTTGATAAAGAAGGTGGAAATGAACATTTTGTTGTTTGATGGATGTTTGTTACATGGTTGGATCACAGTTGAGCGTGTATCACGATACATCATTTCCACACACACACACACCTGCACAGCTCTCTCTCTCTCTCTCTGCGCAGCTCTAATACAGCAGAATAATTCCTGATTTATGAGTGCTGTTGTTGTGCAGCTTCAGAATAAATCCGGAGATTAATTAACGTGTCCTGATGGTCAGAACGGTGAGGGATTATCAGGGCCAATGTCACACCAGCACTGAGGGTTCGGGTCGGATCGGTCCCAGCATTCCTGATCCCTGTGTGGGAATTATTCACCACCTCACATTAAACCACCGCGGGACTCTAAATTGTCTAGCTGATGGGGAAAAACTATAATATTGAGGTAATAACAAGTAAATATTTATGATTTTGTGTTTTAGATTAACAACAAAACATAATTCAAAAACTTGATGACAAGCAATTAAATAAAAAAGTAGAAAATAAATTAGTATTTTAAAAGTAATATATGTAAGTAATATACGTTGCTTATTTGACATAATTAACTTCATATTTATGTCATATGTAATTTGCATATTTGGGATGTTTGTGTATCTGGTTTATATGTGAATAAAATATTAAATTTGTTCATCATATAAAGTGATTTTTTGGACTGGGTGTCAAACAGCCACGTTTTAACATCCATAAAGCACTTTTTTTCTATAAATGACACATTTTAATATTAATTATAGAATATTCATTAAAATATAAATTATAATAATATTTATGATTATTAAAATAGAATATTTTTTATGAAGTATTACATTGACCCCAGGTAGGTGAATCATTGTGTGTCCACAACTCGCAATAAAAAGCAAATTTACAATTTAAATGACTATTTATTTATTTATTTATTTATTTATTTATTTATTTATTTATTTATTTATTTATTTATTTAATCATTTATTAATTTATTCATTTATTTAATTATTTACTTCATTTATTTAATTATTTATTTATGTAAGTAATTATTTATATACTTTATTTACTTATTTATTCATTTAATGTATTATTTACCAACTTTATATATTTATTTACTTATTTATGTATTTATTTACTTACCTATTTATTTATGTATTTATTTATTTATTTACTTATCTATTTACTAATTATTTATTTAATTATTTATGTATTTTTTTTACTTATTTACTTAAGTATTTACTTGTTCATTTACTGTATTTATTTACTTATTTACTAAATGTATTTTTTATTTACTTATTTATTTATTTACTCACCCATTTATTTATTTTTTATTTGTGTATTTATTTACTTACTAATTTACTTATTTATTTATGCATTTATTTATTTTCTTATTTACTTATTTATATATTTATTTATTCAATTATTTACTTATTTTATTTTTCACAAAAAGACCTAAATAATTATCGTCAATATTTCTATATGAATTTTGTATGCAAGATGATTATTAATACAAACTATAATGTTTTTCTATAGGATGCTTTAATGACGGAAAATTTACTACACTTAATGTCCAGTGATTTACTTATTGAAAGATTCATCGGTCATAATTGCTCATGAATGCAACTTTATGTACAGTAAAGTATCTGTGCATTATACTCTCATACTCCTGTGGAAAACAATTATTAGCGGTGTAATGAAAGAGCCCGTGTGAGTCTGTAAACAGAAGCGATTACATTGGCTCTTTTATCAGGACTAATAGTGGCGTTTTGGTGACGCTCCTCACGGCAGGCCTATATTTCAAAGAGCAGAGTGCAGATAACAAGCGTTTCCCTCGCAGACATAATTAGCCAAACTCTTTACAGCGTAAAGCCTCTGTTGGCCATACACACCCTGCAAATGATTATTAATGCAAACTACAATATTACACCCCATGCATTCGTCTTGAGACTCATAGCACTGTGTGGTTATTATTAGAAAACTCTCCAAAACTAGCTGCTCAATTACACAAAGCATAGTCTTTTTTATATTGATCACATTTTCTGAATGAATAGATAAATAAACTAATGCATGAGTGAATGCATGCATCCCTGAATAAGTTAATGAAAGCATGAACAAATGAATGACCAAAAGCTTAGATGAAGGAATGTATAATTTAATAAATGCATGCTTAAATGAACATCTGCATGAATGAATGCATAGATGAATAATTGCTTCCCTAAACAAATTAATAAATGCATGAGAGAGTGAATGAATGAATGAACGAACATAGGCCAAAATAAATGAATACATTAATCAATAATTGCATGCCCGAATGAATGAATAAATAAATTAATGCATGTATGAATAAATGCATCCCTAATTAAATTTATAAATGCATAAATAAATGATTGAACATTCACTTGAATGAATGAATGAATGAATGAATGAATGAATGAATGAATGAATATGCATACATGAATGCAAGAATGTCTACTTGAATGTATGACTGATTAAATAATGCATAGAGGAATAAATGTGTCCCTAAATAATTTAATAAATTCGTAAGTAAATGAATAAATAAATGAACATGGGAAAAAATAAATGAATATATTAATTACTAAATGCATGCCTAAATGAATGTATGAATAAATGAATAAATGCATAAATGAACAAATGAACAAATGCATTCTTAAATAATTAAATGAATGCATGAACAATGGATTTAACATATGCATAATAAATGAATGAATTAATATATAAATTAATAAATGCATGCCTAATGAATGAACATCTATTTGAATGAATGAGTGATTGAATAATGCATACAGGAATAAATGTATCCCAAAATAATTTGATAAATGCATGAATGAATGGATAAACAAATGAATAAACATATGCAAAATAATAAATGTATACATTCCTAAATGCATGTATGAATGCATGAACAAATAAATGAACATAAGCATAAACATGAATGAATGTATACATTTATAAATGCATGACTAAATGAACAAATGTATATTTAAATGAATGATTGAGTGAATAACAGAGTAATACATGCTTGAATGCATGAGTGAAGGAATAAAATAATGAACATAAGTAAAAATAGATGAATGTGTAAATTACTAAATGCATGTCTAAATGAATGTATCATTAAATATATAAATTAGTGAATAAATGAATGCATAGATTAATAAATTCTTCCCTAAATAGATAATGAATGCATGAACAAGTGATTGAACATATGCATAAATGAATGAATGAATGAATAAATTCATGCCTAAATTAATGAATAAACATCAACCTGAATGAATGGATGAATGAATGGATGAATGAATGGATGGATGGATGGATGGATGGATGGGTGGATGAATAAATGAGTGAATAAAAAATGCATAAAGGAATAAAACATCCCTAAATTTAATAAATGAATGAGTGAATAAATGCGTTAATGAACATAAGCAAAAATAAATAAATGTATAAAATACTAAATGCATGCCTAAATGAATTTATGATTACATGAATGCCTGAGTGAATTAATACATATCTAATTAAATTAATGAATGCATGGACAAATGATTAAACAAGCATAAATGAATAGTTGTATAAATTAATAGATGTATGTCTAAATGAATGAATGAATAAAGAAACGTCTACTTGAATGAATGAATAAATAATGTATAGTGGAACAAATGCATGCCTAAATTTAATAAATGCATGAGTGAATGAATGAACAAATGAATGAAAATAAATAAATGAAAAAATTACTAAATGCATGCCCAAATGAATAAATGAATAAATTAGTGCATAGAGGAGTAAATGCATCCTTAAATAAATAAATGAATGAATGAATGTAAATGCATACATGAATGAATGAATATCTACTTGAATGAATGAGTGAATAAATAATGCATAGATGAATAAATGCATTATTTAAAAAATGCATGAGTGAATGAATGAATGAATTAATAAATAAATGCACGGATTAATAAATGCCTCCTAAATAGATTAATGAATGCATGAACAAATGATTGAACATAAGCATAAATTAATGCATGAATGAATGTATAAATTACTAAATGCATGCCTAAATGAATGTGATTACATGAATGCATGAGTGAATAAATACATATCTAAATAAATTAATGATTGGATGAAAAAATGAATTAACAAAAGCATAATTGAATCAATGTATAAATTAATGAATGCATAGATGAATAAATGCATCCTTAAATAAATAAATGAATGCATGAAGAAATTATTGAACACCTGCATAAATGAACGAGTGGATGTAAATGCATGCATAAATGAATCAACGAAGTCTACTTGAATGAATGAGTAAATAAATAATGTATAGAGGAATGAATGTATCCCTTCGTTATTTTAAAAAATGAGTGAATGAATGAATGAATGAATGCATAGATTAATAAATGCTTCCATAAACAGATTAATGAATGGATAAACAAATGATTGGATATAAGCATAAATAAATGTATGAATGAATGTATAAATTACTAAATGCATGCCTAAATGAATGTATGAATGGATGGACGAATGGATGCATGAGTAAGGGAATGAATGAATGAAAAAACAAAAACATAAATGACTGTAAATAAATAAATGCATGTGTTAATGAACGGATGAATTAACGGACAAATGATTGAATGAATGAGTGAATAAATGAATGCATAGATGAATAAAAGTATCCATAAATAAAATAATGCATGAGCAAATGAATGAGCATAAATATAAATTACTGAATGTGTTAGTTAATAAATGCATGACTGTATGAATAAAATGTCTACTTGAATGAATGAGTGAATAAAGAATGCATAGAGGAACAAATGCATCCGTGAATAAAATAATAAATGCATGAGCGAATGAACGAATGAACATGAGCAAAAATAATTGATGTATAAATTACTAAATGCGTGCCTAAATGTATGCATGAATAAATGAATGCATGAGAAAATAAATGGGTGCATAAAAAAAAGATAATAATAAAATAATAATAATAATAATAATAATAATTGACCTATAAAATGACAAAAAACACTGCATAAATATTTAAATATATTTTAGATTATGATTAATTTAAATATTAAAGTGAAATATTGTTTTTATTAAAGAATATCTCACAATAATAAAAAGTTTGACGTCTTTTGATACAGATTTCCTCATGCTAAACACAGTTTCATGTTATTTCTTGTGAATTGAGGGCGGTGTGTGTGTGTGTGTGTGTGTGTGTGTGTGTGTGTGTGTGTGTGTGTGTGTGTGTGTGTGTGTGTTTTATTTGGGTCATCTAGTGTTTAACTTTGAGGAGTGTCCATAAAGTGAGCAGACAGCAGTAATGAAGGTGCTCTCGCTGTGTGTGGATTACAGGAGCAGTGTGAAGCTTTAATCATTGAGCAGCTCTGTGTGTGTGTGTATCGCTCTGTTCTTCTGATAACGGCACCGTCTGACTCCGCTCTGCTAAATCACCACCTGTCATTCACACCTGATAAAAACACAAGCGTGACACTGCTAACACAACTACACTTTCAGCAGAGCACCTGAAAGAGTCTACAATAACTCTCTGCTTTTGTTGCGTTTTCGTGCAGTGCTGCTGATGAATAAAATGCGTAATAAAGAATAATATCTATGTTTTTGCAACTCTAAATGAAACTAAGGTTATTCAAGCACAATATCCTGGACAAGAAATGATTGTTTCACATTTGATTCAATCTGATTCACATTTTATTACATTGAACTGTGAGACACACTAGCAAACTCTGAGCGAACACTTCTGAAAGCTTCTATTAATTGTGAATGAATGAATGAATGGATGCATGAGTTAGGGAATGAATGAATGAATGAAAGTTATTTAATGAAAACACTATGCACTCATTCTCTTATCTTAAAGACAAATTTATGTTGTCGTCAAGCGATTTCTTTCGATACTTACAATTAAGAAGCTATATTACAAATAATAAAAAAAAGGAAATATTCAAAAAAAGTCCCAACTAATGTGGAACAGAATTTTATTGATATAAAAAAAACAAAAAGGATTACATAAAAGACACATATCACAGATATATAATAGTCTAATTCTGGATTCAACAGATAACACCCTTCAAATGAAAGAAAAATGGGAATCTGAACTTAATGAAAAAATTGAGGATGATATTTGGGAAAACATATGTTCAGAAGCTCATAAGGGGATCAACAGCCATAACTGGAAACAGTTTGACTGGAAAACAAAAATTAGGTGTTTTAGAACACTATTGATGGTCTCCAAATATACTAACCGTCCACAATCAGAGGAATGCTGGAGGGGTTGCGGAAATGTGGGTAATCACGCACATATATTTTGGGAATGTCCGAAGATACTTGCAAGGGGTAAAGATTGAGATAATGAAAATTATGCAGGCAGATCTACCTTTTACTCCCCTGTTTTTTTGCTTGAAGGGATACCCCAGGATATATATAATAAAAACCAGAGATATATACTACATATACTTTTACTAAGTGCAAGAAAGACCATAACAATAAATTGGATGAAGCCACATCCTCCAGCAATAGTACAGTGGATAGAAAAACTTGAATGTATATATAGAATGGAGTATATGACTGCTCAACTTCAACTAAAACTGCATATTTTTAAACAAAGATGGGCACCTGTTACGTTGTATCTGAATAGGACATAGTATTTCTAGCTCCTTTGAAACTGAAAATATTGTATGTTTTTTTTTCTGCGGCTACTGTCGTTTTTTTTTTTGTTGTTGTTAATAATCGCTGCTGTCACTGAATGTTTTGTTCTGTAAAATGTTTTGATGTATAAAAAAAAAGTAAAAAAAAGAAAGAATGAATGAATGAACGAATGAACAAAAACATAAATGACTGTAAATAAATGCATTAATTAATTAACAAATGAATTAACGTACAAATGATTGAATGAATGAGTGAATAAATTAATTGAATGAGTGAATAAAATTTAGATAAATAAATGCCTCCTTAAATAAATAAAATAATGCATGAACAAATTAATGAACATAAACATAAATTAATGAATGTATAAATCAATAAATGCACACCTAAATGATTGAATGAACATCTAAATAGATGAATGAATGAATGAATGAATGAACGAATGAATGAATGAATGAATGAATGAATGAATGAATGAATGAATGAACAAAAACATAAATTAATGTAAATGAATAAATAGATGCCTGAATGAATGAATGAATGAGAGAATGAATGAAGAAATGAATCAGTGAATAAATGAATGCATAGATAAATGCATTTGCAAATAAATGAAAGAATGCATGAACAAATTAATAACTATAACCATTAATGCATTTATATAAGCATTAATGAATTAACAAATATATGCATTATTAAATGCATGCCTAAATGATTGAATGAACATCTAAATGAATGAATGAATGAATGAACGAATGAATGAATGAATGAATGAATGAATGAATGAATGAATGAATGAATGATTGAATAAATGAATGAATGAATGAATGAATGATTGAATGAACAAAATATAAATGAACAAATGGATGCTGAAACGAAAGAGAAAATTAATGGACAAACAAATGAATGTAAAAGTAAATGTATAGAGGAAGAAATGCATCTCTAAATAAATCAATTATTATATATAAATTATATAAATGCATGCTTAAATCTATGAATAGATGAATGCATGAGTGAATACATTAATGCATAGATTAATAAATACGTCTCTAAATAAACCAATGAATGAATGAACAAAAGCATACATGAATAAATGTATGAATTAATAAATGCATGTTTAAATGAATGTATGAATAGATGACCGCATGAGTGAATGCATTAATGGATAGATTAATAAATGCATCTCTAAATAAACGAACGAATGAATAAATGAATGAATGAACAAATGTAAAAATGATTGAATGTATACATTAATGCATGGCTAAACGAATTATTAATTGTCTGGATGAATGAATAAGAGAATAAATTAAATAATAGAAGAAAAATGCACTCATAAATGAATGAATGTATGCCTGAATGAATGAATGAATGAATAATTGCATGATGAAATTACTGAATTACTAAATAAGTAAATGCGTGCGTAAAGTGTTTGTGTGTGTGTGCATGTTTAGAATGTTCTAAAAGTGTTTGTGTGTTTGTGTGTGTGTGTGTGTGTGTGTGTGTGTGTTTCAGATGTGCTGCTCGTGTTCTTTCTGCGAGTGTGTGTTGTACAGTATTGAATGTTCTGGAAGTGTGTGCTGAAGTGTCACAGGTCTGCTGCCCTGACATCTCCCTCCTCTGACATTTAATTAACACACAGTGCAGTGTGAGTGTGTGTGTGTGATGTGACATCAGCGTGGCTGACAGGTGTTTCGCTCTCAGCGTCGCCTCACAGGTCAGGTGAGGTGTGAGTGGCCCGCGCAGGGGATTATGGGTACAGTAGTTCTGTTTAGGCGTCTCTGTGTCACTCAGCTGCTGGAGAGATGTGTTTATATTCCAGAACAGAAAAAATTTGCACAGCTGTTGCCTGAGAACACACACACACACACACACACACACACACACACTACAGTGTGCAAGGTTTGTGTAAATGATGTATTTTGCTGGTATATATATTTCTTTGTGTGGGCGGCACGGTGTCTCAGGTGTTAGCACTGTGGCATCACAGCAAGAAGGTCACTGGTTTGAGCTCCAGCTGGGTCAGTTGGTGTTTCTGTGTGGAGTTTGCATGTTCTCCCTGTGTTGGCGTGGGTTTCCTCCGGGTGCTCCAGTTTTCCCCACAGTCCAAACACATGCGCTATAGGGGAATTGATCAACTAAATTGGTCATAGTATATGTGTGTGTGAATGAGTGTTTATGGGTGTTTCCCAGTACTGGGTTGCAGCTGGTATGGCATCCACTTTGTAAAACATATGGTGCAATAGTTGGTGGTTCATTCCACCAACGACCTCTAATAAGGGACTTAGAAGGAAGTTGAAGGAAAATGAATGAAAGGTTCTGTGTGCAAGGTTTGTGTATGTGATGAATTTTACGGAAATAAATATGGGGAAAAGGTGCAAACGAAAATTTTGTTTCAGGTTTTCATTTGAATACCTGATAAATATTGTAGATATTATGAAAAAAAGGTTTATGAAATTTTTTTTGTGTGCATATGTGACGAATTTTGTGGATATGATTACGCAAAAAACGAATATGAACTTTTCTGTGTGCGTACATAAAGAGGTTTACAGAAAGGATTTAGGAAAATTGCATATGAAAAATTATGTAGAAGCTGTGTGCATGTGATGAATTTTGCTAGTATGAATGCAAAAAAAATAAAAAAATGCATACGAAAATTTCAATGCGCAAGGTTTGTTTTTTTACGCATATGAAAACGTATAAAAATATTAATGAAATATCAATACATTTTATTAAATATTATTGCAACAATATTAAAAATTAATTTCTGTGTGCTAGTTTTTTTTTTTTGTATATGAATACAAAAAAAAAACGCATATGAAAATTTGTGTGTGCAAAGTTTGAGTATGTGACGAATTGTGCGGATATGAAGCCGAAAAACATATGCATATAAAAAAATTCTGTGTGCAGCGTTTGTGTACGTGATGAATTTTTGGGATATGAACATGTAAACAAATGCATGCAAAAATTTCAGTGTGCAAGGTTTGTGTACGTGACGAATTTCGCGGATATAAATCCAAAAAAAAAAACCCCGCATACGAACATTTCTGGGTGCAAAGTTTGTGTACATGACGAATTTAATGGATATGAATAAAATAACGCATATGTAATATTAATAAATATTTTACATATTAATGTAACAATATACAAAAATATTAATAAATATTAATTTCTGTATGCCAGGTTTGTGTACATGATGAATTTTGTAGATATTCATTCATTCATTCATTCATTTTCTTTTTGGCTTAGTCCCTTTATTAATCCGGATCGCCACGGTGGAATGAACCGCCAACTTATGCAGCATGTTTTTATGCAGGGTATGCCCTTCCAGCCGCAACCCATTTCTGGGAAACATAAACACACACACACACACACACACACACACACTCACACACACACACTCACACACACACACACACACACTACGGACAATTTAGCCTACCCAATTCACCTGTTTTTGGACTGTGTGGGGGAAACCGGAGCATCCAGAGGAAACCCAGCCTAGGCTCGAACCAGCGACCTTCTTGCTGTGAGGCGACATTTTGCTAATAAGGAAAATAACCCTGCGTTTTTATATACTGTATGACCAGACGAAGAAGCGTTTTCGACAGAACACACACACACAGACAGAGTTATTTCTGATCGAATGCTGAACACTGTGCAAAACTACAGACTGGAATAACACACACACACACACACACACACACACACAAAACACACACACATACACTCCATCTCCTGCAGATGCATGATGAATGCACAGGATGTGAATCTCACACTTGAGTGAGCTGTGTGTGTGTGTGTGTGAGTGTGTGTGTGTGTGTGTGAGTGTGTGTGTGTGTGTGTGTGTGTGTGTGTGTGACAGATGCAGTGTGTATCTTCAGGCACAGCTTCCGTGAAAAGGACTCTTCATTTATCAATAATTGGGCCTTAATTTCATCTGGCAGAGAGTGGAGCGAGCGAGCGGACGGCCATTAATGAGCCTCTCAGATCAGAACAGAACACACTAAACTAAACTTTCCAGAAAACACACACACACTCACACACTCTCTCCTGCACACCAAGGGAAAGTTTGCGTTAGGGCTGCACAAAAATGGACGAAAAACAATCCGCTGGCGTCATTTTTATATTTAAATATAATTCAGGTTTCACTGCAGATGTTTAGTTGAGCTCTGACTGTAACAGGTTGACATTTCATGTTTTTACTGTGATGAATTAAAATATTAAATAAGAAATAGAAAGCAAATTATAAATGACATTAAGTGAGGATATTTTGTTTTTAAATTTATTAATGTGATGCCAAAAAAGTACCTAAAAGTAACAGCTTAGGAAAAAGTGGCTCTGTAATAATAATATTAATAACAATAATAACAAACAATAATAAAAACCATAACATTAATAGGATGGTTAGCACTGTGGCCTCACAGTATGAAAGTTGCTGGTTCGAGTCTTAGGCCCTGTTTACACTAATACGTTTTAGTTTTTAAAACGGCATTTTAAGGCCCGTGCACACCGAGACGTTTTTTACTAGCATTTTCCGTCGACGTTTAATGCTTCGTGACTAAATAAAGGCGGTCAATGTGATCGTGCACACCAACATGCAAAAGCGTCATTTTTAAAGAAACGCCTCATGCTCGTTGTTTTGTTTTGACCAATGACTGTAAAAAATATGGACGACGCGACAGCCCTTTTTCCCATTGAACGCCTTGAGGGCAAAACGCCTGCTTGACGGGCACAAACTGTCGCAAAAGACTGCTGAAATTGGAGCCTTGACATGCGCAGAAGGACTGTCTGATGGAGCCAGAGGAGGAGCCGCCAAAATGAGCGGAGTCGAGCTTCCAATCAAACGCTTTATGTAAAATCAACCACGCCCCCCGAACTTCTCAGCATGCGTTTGCTGTCATATCAACACAAATGGATGTAATAACGTTAACAAATATGAGGGTTTTATATATTCAATCGCGCCAGCTCCAGGCCGCAGCGCATAACTTACTCGCGGCGTCGCGGGCTGATTCCGGCTCGCGTGCGGCAGCGCCTGCTCACTCGGCCGCCGCATCTGGCTTGATTGACTCGGGCTGGAATTGGGTAGTGAGTCCAGGCATCCGGAGTAGGTCCAGCAGAGGTAACGTTAGTCAGTCTGAGCTCTAAGGGATAAGTCTCCGGCAGGCGAGAATCTAGCCGGAACTGTGTTTTGCTAGCTGGGTGGCTAGGCGTGTATCAGCAAACTAATAAAGCCCGAAAAAAGCCCTGAACTTAGCGAATAAACAGTGTTCCACCAGGATCATGTATGTCAGAAACTATAGTTTACTGCTGAACTCATTTTGTCATGGTAAAATAACACAGAAATCGAATAATAACACTTCAGTCTCCTGCCGAAGCTCAGACGCCGCGCTTTGAGAAACTGTCAATCACAGCTGTCAATCACGATGACACGCCCAGCATTAAATTACTGCTAAAAACAAACTGTTTACAAAAATGAAGATCTGCACCTATTTCAGCACAATAACCAGTGCCTTAATCCACCAGAACCATCTTTCTGGACATTTTATTGCAAGTGTAATATTTTTTTTTATTTGGGCTCAAGTCTCCTTCATTAACACGGAGGAGGCGGGCTTTATGACTTGTACTGCAGCCAGCCCCCAGGGGGCGATCTAACGGCCGAAACCTTAACTCAAACGTAGGCTTGCGGCACACTTGGTTTTGACTCGTCGCGTTAAAATCTTCTCCACCAATCAGATTGGCTCTTTTGTTCACGTGCACGGAGCTGCTGAAGTTACAGTAAACAGCACTTGGAGGCGCTCAAAACTGTCAATGCGAGCGCACATTGAAGAAGATGCCCAGAGGCGATATGAACGTGGAGCTGCTTATTGCACTGGTGAACAATAATCATTTCTTCATCACTAGAGCAGGAGCTGCTGCTTGAACCATCCATGCTTGTTCGAGTCACCAGTAACTTTAACAACAAGCGTGAACGTCCTCTCCTCCTCTTCTTCTGTTGTTAGCGGGTGTCAGAAGCTTAAAGCTGTGCAGCGCCATCTAACGTCAAGGAGTGATTTTGCATACTCTTCTGCTTGACGCCAGTGAAAAGCGCTTGGGTTTGAATATGGAAAAACGTCTCGTAAAACGCTGACGATAAACGCAAACTAAAAACATCGTGTAAAAACGGTGTGTAGGAGCCTTTAGGATGAAAACGATCCGCGTCCACACTAACGTTTCACCCAGTGTTTCAGAACAACTGTGAGTCTGCATTACTGAAAACACGCATCACGTGACCACACACACACACACACACACACACACACTGGCATACGCTGCAGCGTGCTTTGAGCTGACCTGTAATGATCATTATAATATGTACAGAACAAAAATAATTCTAATAAAAATTTTTTTGTTTTTCAATTATAAATAAAAACCTTTTAGATTTAATCAGTTTTTACAAAAATGATTAATTTTAATAGATAAAATATTTGTACATTTAAAAAAATAATAATTTTAAAATATTTTCAAAAGATTCGTTATAATATTATTATTATAATATTATTATTATTATATAATTATTATTATTAATATAAGAATATAAAATTTATTAAGAGTTGCATTTGTTTATTTTACTGCTGAATTTTTTGTTGTTTTTTGTTTGTTTTTAGGGTTTTAAAAACTAATAAAAATTCTTGAATTTATTTTATGAAAACATATTTACATTTGTGCTGGTCTAGATAGATTATTATAACACGTACAGAATACAAATAATCACATTATCATAGTTTTTTTTTAAATAAAAACTTTAATAAGTTTTTAGATTTCATCAGTTTTTACTAAAATCCTTCATTGTTAGAAAAAAATGTTTGTAAATATTTTCAAAATATGATTTTTTAATGTTATTGTGGTTAGTCATTTGTATATTGTGGTTAGTATTTTTTATAAGAGCTCCATCTATAAATTATTATTTTTAGAATGTTTAATTCTTTTTAATTTAATAATTTTTTCTTCGGCTCAGTCTCTATTTCAGAGGTTGCCACAGTGGAATGAACTGCCAACTATTCCTCCATATGTTTAACGCAGTGGATGCCCTTGCTGTACTTGCCGGAGTGTTCATCAAGGATCTACCGCTGGATCTAATCTCAATATATTTGCTAATTGTGATATTTAATGTGCGTACAGTGCTGAAGTTTGCCCAGCGCTCTTGCGGTTTTTAAAGAAACTTCTTGGTGCGTCAATCTTGTCAATGCTATTATTCAAAAAGGTAATGATTCGCACTCATCAAGTAATTGCTTCGTACTGTTTTTATTTGTTACATTCTTTGGGTGATTTAAAAACACAAACGTTTCGGCACAAATGCCTTCCTCAATGGTGGCTCAGTGGTCAGCACTGTGGCCTCACAGCAAGAAGGTCGCTGGTTCTAGTCCCGGCTGGGTCAGTTGGTTTTTCTATGTGGAGTTTGCATGTTCTCCCCGTGTTGGCGTGGGTTTCTTCCGGGTGCTCTGGTTTCCTCCACAGTCCAAACACATGCACTATAGGAAAATTGATCAACTAAATTGGCCGTAGTGTATGAGTGTGTGTGAATGAGTGTGTATGGGTGTTTCCCAGTACTGGGTTGCAGCTGAAAGGGCATTAGCTGCATGAAACATATGCTGGATAAGTTGCTAGTGCATTTTGGTTTAAAAGGACTAAGGCGAAAGAAAATGTATTATTATTAATAAAAATAATTATTATAATCAATAAAATATTAATAATAATTAATTCAATAATAATAAAACAATAAAAACAACAGTATTAATAATAATAATAATTCTAATACTAATAATAAAAATAATAAAATAATAATAATAACAATAATAATAATAATAATTATTATTATTATAATTATTATTATTATCTTGCATTTGTGTTTGTGTGTGTGTGTGTGTGTGTGTGTGTGTGTGTGTGTGTGTGTGTTTCTCCAGAGAGTGTTTGTGATTGTGTAAATGACTGGACTCAATCTGGAAGGTCAAAGGTCAGTTGAGGGATTGAACATCACAGTAATCCTGATCTGTCGCTCAGTTTTTCATATTACATAAAAACTCTGAAAACTGAAGTCAGTCAAATGGGGGCTTGAGGGGCAGATAATAACATCTATTATAATTTGATTTATTTCCTAAACACCAGACTCACTGGAATTGCTTATAAATTATATCAGTAGATTTACTCATACTTACTTATAATCAGTAATGTCAAGTTGTTTATAAATACAGATGATACAAAATAAAAGTTACATTTTAATAGTATTCATAATAAAAGGTTTATATTTACAAAACATATTTGTGTGTGCTGTGTATATTTTCTGTATATAAAAATAAAATGTAAGTTTATATTTATATATATTTAAATATTTTTATATAATACAAATTAATTTATATACATATAAATATGTAAATATATTTATTTTGTATAGTTTGGTATTTATATACAGTGTGTGTGTGTGTGTGTGTGTGTGTGTGTGTGTGTGTTTGTAAATATTAAATTAATATACACAATACACATTCAATTATAGATTCGTTTTCCTTTGGTTTAGTCCCTTTATTTATCAGGGCTGGCCACAGCGGAATGAACCGCCAACTATTCCAGCATATGTTTTACACAGTGAATGCCCTTCCAGGTGCCACCCAGTACTGGGAAACACCCATACACTCTTATTCACACATACACGCAGATTTTCCGCAGAATTCTGCAGATTTTTAGCCCATCATTAATTCTGTTTATTCACTTGTAAATCTAAGTTTAATCAGTTTTTGTTCAGTAATTTATTACTTTTTATTTCATATATTAAGGTTTTAGTTATGATACTCCGCTCCCAACATAATTCCGCAAAAATCTGCAGATTTTTACCAAAATTCTCAGCAGAAATAGCAAAACACGTCTGCAGATTCCGTCTGGCCCTGCCTATAGCGCATGTGTTTGGACTGTGGGGGAAACTGGAGCACCCGGAGGAAACCCATGTCAACACGGGGAGAACATGCAAACTCCACAGAAACACCTGGCTCAGCCGGAACTCGAAGTAGCAACCTTCTTGCTGTGAGGCCACAGTGCTAACCACTGAGCCACCATGTCGCCCACAAAACACCTGTATACGTTATGTAAATACCAACTTTTATCTTGGATGCGATTAACCGTTTCAACTTATGCTGGTCTTTAATGATCATTATAATATGTAGAGAACAAAAATAATTCCAATCATATTTTATTTGTTTTTCAATTATAAATAAAAACCTTTTAGATTTAATCAGTTTTTACGAGAACGATTAATTGTAATAGATAAATTTTTTTTCTAAATAATTTTTTAAATAATATTTTACATTTGTTATAATATTAGAATTATTATTATTAAAATTAGAATTATTATTACTATTAATATTAGATTATTTACTTCATTCAGAGTTGCATTTGTTTATTGTAGTGTTGAATTTTTAGTTTTTTAGTTTTTAGGGTTTTAAAAACTAATAAAAATTCTTACATTTATTTTATGAATACATATTTACATTTGTGCTGGTGTAGATAAATTATTATAACACGTACATAATACAAATAATCACATTATCATTGTTTTTTTTTTAAATAAAAACTTGATTGAATCAGTTTTTATTACAATCCTTTATTGTTAGAAATATTATAAATATTTTTAAAATTAGATTTTTTAATAAATGTTATCGTGGTTAATCATTTGTATATTGTGGTTAGTACTTTTTATAAGAGCTCCATCTATATATTATTATTTTAGAATGTTTAATTATTTTTTATTTAATTTAATTTAATAATTTTCCTTCAGCTTAGTCTCTATTTTAGACTTTGCCACAGTGGAATGAACCGTCAGCTATTCCTCCATATGTTTAACACAGTGGATGCTCTTCCAGCTGCAACCCAGTACTGGGAAACACCCATACACACTCATTCACACCCATACACCACGGCCAATTTAGTTGATCAGTTCCCCTATAGCGCATGTGTTTGGACTGTGGGGGAAACCAGAGCACCCGGAGGAAATCCACACCAACACGGGGAGAACATGCAAACTCCACACAGATACGCCAACTGACCCTGCCGGGACTCGAACCAGCGACCTTCTTGCTGTGAGGCGATTGTTCTACCCACTGCGCCACAGTTTAAATTTGGTGGATCATTTATTGAGTAGGAAGTTTTGTCAGGTTTAAACACTGAGATGAACCCACACACTGAACTATGATCAGACAGACAGTATATTTAACTATTCATTACTGTAGCTTAATTCAGCGTTGGTCAGATTATCCATCAATGCCACACAATTTCATCATTAAATGAGAAGATCGCTGCTTTCTCACTCGTTCTGTCCTGAACAGGGTTACTTTACAGCTTGTGTAATCTCATGTCCAATAATCTCTCTCTCTCTCTCTCTCTCTCTCTCTCAGTCTGTCTGTGCTGCTCCATTATCCCTGTTAATTTAATTACAAGTGACACGATTAAAAATTCATTAAAGTATTAGATATAAAGAACATGTATTTCCATCAGGGAGAGGCGATTAGTACACTGACCCTGACGGATCAGGCCTCTGGAGGGTGAACACACGCTAGTAATAGTCAGATTTCATTTATTCTTTAATAAAGGGATTGATTTCTTTATTAATTCCTGTGCAGAGCAGCAGAGACTGACACTAATCACATGTCGACGGAAGCTGCGATTGCTCTCAAGCAATGTGCGCTCGCAAAATAAACACCATCAATCTTAATTTCACACAGACTTTAAGACTTATTATAAGAAATATTATAAAAAATATTCAGATATAGAGATGAAGTCTGAGTTATTCGCCCTCTTTTCTAATTTTTTTCCAATTTCTGTTCAACATAGACACATTTACAGTGATGGGAATAATGGTGCTATAAATAAATGGCTTATTAATGCCCACACGTTATTCAGTAACAAGTAATTAATTAATTACTCTCAATTTAATTACTGTTTCCTCGATACAACACTGTTAAAGTTACTAACAATACAATGTGCGTTACTATAATTGAGAACACTGAAGAGTTTGTGTGTGTGTGTGTGTGTGTGTGTGTGTGTGTGTGTGTGTGTGTGTGTGTGTGTGTGCGCGTGTGTGTGTGTGTGTACGTGTTTTTGTGACATATCAGGACACAAATCTGTATAATGACATGGGTTTGACACAGGTATTACAAAAAGGAGGTAAAATATGAGAACATTGGTGACGTCCTCGTTTCTCAAAATGCTTATAAATCTTACAGGATGAGTTTAATCAGAGAGTAAAGCTGAACACAGACTCCTGTGATGGTTGGGTTTAGGGGTGGGGTGGGGGAAATATAATATACGGTTTGGACAGTATAAAATGCATGGAAACCTATGTAATGTCCCCACTTTTCACAAAAACAAACGTGTGTGTGTGTGTGTTTGGGGCTAGGGTGGGACACATAACCAACCAGTGATGATGATTGGTGTGTTTCTAAACGTGGTGTAACTGAGAATGTGCTGATTGGCTTAGATTGAGTAAATATCCATGGTTTGCCAAACAGAGGCAGTTCCCACACAAACACACGCACAGTCAGTCAAAAGCACCAATGACCAGGGGTCTGTCCTTGCTTAAATGATCTAAGATGATTTGGCAGATCCTGGATCTGTTAATCTCGATAACTGATCTCTGGCTAATTTGGTTCTTCAAACAAGTTTGCGAATCAGATTAAAATGTCTGGATGAACTGATCTGAGTTCTGTGTGTGTGTTATGAAGGACAGATCCTTGAAAATCTGATGAGCAATGCAAGGATTGGCTGACGGCACAGCAGCGTAATGACATCATCTGATTAATATTCAATTATCCATGTGAGCAAAATTACATCAAATTCGTTGTAAACGGTTTGTTTAACATGACACGCAATAGGGGCTGCACGATTCTGGCAAAAATGTGTATTATGATTTTTTGCTTAAAATCGAGATCACGATTCTTTCTCGCGATTCTGTAAATGTAAAATAAAAGTTAATATGATTAGCCTATTATTATTGTTAACTCTCCAACACATGGTAAAACAACAATAATATTAGGTCTGTGTAGCACGGATAAATCACAATATTCGCGCGTAAATAGCCGCGTGAACATTTGAGTTTACTCGCTTCATTCGTTCGTCAAATCCGATTTATTCTCGCGTCAGTTTAACTTCAGAACAGATGTCAGCTTAATTTCAGATTTTTGAACTCGAGCGTTACTAGCGAAACGTGCGTTAAGCACATCAAGCGTGCAAAATACTCAATTCGCGCCATGCCATTCTCACGTATCGGGCCATTCGCACCGCACCAATCATGCAATTTGCGCCATTCGCGCGTATCACTCCGCAGAATGCCTATTCACGCATTTGCATTAACTTAACATGTAAATCACTTGCGCTAGATGCTCCTTCCGCGTCTGGTGTGAACACAGCATTACACTTTCATGTGTCGAGAGTATTTAGCAATTTATTTAGTTGAATTTTTTTCGAGCGAACGCTGCGGGGCGGTGTGACGCCGCTCTTCTTCTTCGCACCTCCTCTACGTGAGCCGGCTGTGACGGCTCACCTGCGTGTGGAGGGATTTCCCAATGTGACCAGTTTGTCCGCTTATCTCGTAGTTTTACGTTGGCGTAGCGGAGGCCCGGAGGAGGAGCCGGCTGCGGCGATGACGACCAGGTTCGAGTCCGGAGAAGAGCGGTTCCAGAAATCAGGTAAGATGAAAAACAGAATCCAAAAAGCAAACAAGTTCGCGACGGGGTGAGATTGCGGCGAAACCCGAAAACGCGTTCAAAATCGGATGAGGGCTTTTACTTTTTTTATTATTATTTCTGAACGGCTTTTGTAAATTGTCCATTGGGACAGAGGGTCGCTTGACATTGGCCTCCGGCGGCAATTCGCACGAGAACAGCGCGGGCGTGAACATCGCGCACTCCCGAGAGGCGTTCGAGACGTAAAAAACGGTGCACAGTAGATTCTAGCAGATTCGCGAAAACAAAAACTGCACAAATATGTACCTCCTGGGATGTATTTTGCGGCCTCCAGAAATGTTGGAGGCTACGTTTCCACGATGAGCCTGGGTTGAGCCTAGGCCTGTTCAAGTTTCTTAATCGGCGAATTTAAATTAGTTTTGCATCTAAAAAGCATTGTGATACTGGTAAAGATGTCTGCAACTTCTGCAAAGCATCAAATCACCGGCATATTAGCTGCACTGTAAAAATTCAGAGTTCCACACAATTCATTCAGGTTCTCCCAAAACAAATTAAGTCAACTTAACACTTTTAATAAAGATATGTGGATTAAACATAAAAACCTTTGTTGTCCCAATGAAATGTCAAGAATTGTGTTGTTTCAGCTTATTTAAATAAATAGTTAAAAAAATGTTTGCCCCCCATCCCCACTGGTTGCTACACCCCTGAGTATATGGAAATGGGCACACCGTGAGCCTCAGACACCAGTGTTTCTGAATAGAAGTGTCTTGAAGAATATCTAGTCTATTATTCACTATCATCATGGCAAAGAGAAAAGAAATCAGCTATTTGAGATGAGTTATTAACACTATTGTGTGTAGAAATGTGTGATTTGATGTAATAACTCTGACTTTATCTGTAAGTGTATGTGAATGAGGACGCAGCATCAGTTTGATATGCGCACGTTTAAGCCGGAAATGCGTCTCTCTATCGTTGACACTCGCTGTGTTTTTACACCAGCAATGGCATCTCGAAGTCGCTAAGAAGTCAGGCTCGCTAAAGCGCGACGCATGTGTTTAATGACTGCGCTATGAGATCATTATTCAGATATAAATGCTCTAATTGCCTGCTGGAGGTGGTTTTGTCAGGTGAGAGCGAGTGAGCGGATCTGGAGTCAGGTGTGATCGCTGCGAAAACGCCTCAGGAGAAGCTAATGCTAATGACACACGCGCCGTCATACGCTGCTCCCAGATCAGTTTACAGACTACATGCATTAGCAATAATTCATTGTCAATCAGTTATAGAGAGAGCAGAGTGGGGACCTACAGGCTCTTTTACACTCTAAAAAGCGGACTTGAATGGACTTTGACTTCAAAATAGTGGACTTTACTTAAAACAAACTTGTTGAATTGTAATTATTAAGCAAACAAACTGTGCATAGGTGTAATGTAACAGTCAATGGAGCCTTTTCACATTTGCTAACTATTAATAGCTGTAATTCTTCAAATGGAAAAAGGTTGGTTTGTTGGTTGTAGTCAAACTGTGTCCAGAAATATCCTTATGTTAGTTAATATAGGCTTCTATGAAACAGTGAATATTTCGTTTTCATTTTATTTACGTTAGATAATTATTTTCAAGAGTGCGCCCTTAGCTGATGATTGATAATGCAGCTTGTTTGGCATGCTCTCCCGGGAGAGAGCCCTGAACTTGTGAGATCCTCGAGCCCGGGGCTCCCTCCTGTTGCAGGGCGAGAGGGAAGTCAGAGTTCAGGTAGGTCTCGAGAACTACCCTGCTTGATAATCCTGGAAGTATTGCTATGAAGTGTCTGTGCTGTCAATTTAGATTTGTCGATTTACTTATATTACATGTTTTTGGTCTGTGGGAGGAAACCGGAGAGCCCGGTGAAAACCCACGCAAACATGAGGAGAACATGCAAACTCCGCACAGAAATGCCGACCTGGCCAGGAAGTGTCCGAGCCGGTGACATTCCTGCTGTGCGGCTGTGGTGCTAACCACTAGTGCTGCCCTGACAAGAAAATAGGAGGAGTATTGGTGGTAGGGGGGATTCTTCAAGACGAAGATGGCTGAAGTGAGATACTCTGGTTATTTATAGTGGTTAAGGAGTCGGCTGATTGGTAAATCAGTGTTCGCTAATGTGGACCAGGTGCTGTCAATCATAAGCGCGTGCTCCTCTCGAAATTAGTTTATAAATAAGTGAAGTTTATTTATAAACAAATGTCGAGAGGATCACGTGCTTATGATTGTTCACAGCTGTTCCAACTTTAGCTAACGACTGATTATCCTATCAGACGATCCTTAACTCACTATAAATAATCAGACTTTTCTCATCTCAATATCTTCGTCTTGAAGAAACGCCCCCACCCAACCCTACTTTCCCTCCTTTCAAACGGGCGTCATGGTGGCCAGCGATTAGCGCTGTTGCCTCACAGCAAGAATCCCCCTGGTTTAATTCCTTTCCAAACCAGACGGCATTTCTGTGCGGAGTTTGCTCGTTCTCCCCGTGGTAGCGTGGGTTTTCCCCGGGTCCTCCGGTTTCCTCCCACAGTTCAAAAACAAGCACTCGAAACAATTAATCCAAATGCTTTAGCTAAACTCTGAGTACAGCTTTCAGCATCCATATCTGACACTTAGCTACAACAAGCAGGAGGGGGAGTCATCGAGATCTACCTGAGCTCAAACTCCCCTCTCGCCTTGCAATGGGAGGGAGCCCAGGGCTTGAGGATCTTATAAGCTCAGGGCTCTCTCCCGGGACAGCATGCCAAACTAGCTTTATTATCAATCATCAGCTAAGTGTGAACTCTTGAAACTTCACTTATTTACAGATGTTACTACTTCAATGTGTTCCTTGTGCCGCCATTCATGCCGCGGCGACGGCGGTACTTGATGCGCCAGCAGCATTTGACCGCTGGGTGGCACTTTAACCACAGATATTCAGCTTTGCCTTTTCACAATGCTAAACAGACTGTTCTGTATATATACTGTTCAGTTATAGCTACTTTAAAGGAGAACATTGACGTTTTGAAAAAAAAAAAAAAAAAAAAACTGAACAGAACTGAAACTAAATTATTAAAAATAAACCTGCAAGACTTAATTTATGTCCTGCGGCAAAAATAATTTTATTATACTTTTAGTAATCTGCTTAAGGTAGGTCAATTTATTTTTCTCAGTGTTTCACGTACTGTACGGCAATGTCTTTAAATAAATTATTTATTTAGGCCTATTTTCATTATTCATTTATTTTCATTATTCGTTTATTATTCGTTTATGTACAATTGTTGAGACATAAATGAGATAGTAAAATATAATCAACAACGAAAATGGAAATAAAAGCAGAAATAAAACATAAATAAAAATGTCTTGTCTTAGTCCTATCAAAATAGCAAACACTGAACATCTTTTTATTTAGGCTGCTTTATTTATTTATTTATTTATTTATTTATTTATTTATTTAAGACTACTTATTTGTACTAAATGTTTGTGCTTTCATTTTAGTTGTCTTCTTCAATTCTATTTTCCAAAACGAATCCTCTTTGCACTTAAAAAGTTTACAATAAAGCGTGTTAACAAATTTTAAATGATTAATGAAGGAATTATAATGCTTTGACTTATTGTTTAATATCATTTACAAGCACAGTAGCTGTATGGGCTATTTCTGTCCGTTCGCATCCCGTCCCTTTGCGCCCCCTGGCGGCTCATTCACAAACTGCGGTCATACACTAAAAACAGAGCGGCACCTATTTCAAACGGCGGCGGTACCAGCCGCGGCGTTAATAGCCACTTTGAACTCTCACCTACTGTAACAAACCGACACAATCTCATGGTAACTCGTGTTTTGGTGCTGAAGCATAAAGCGGGTTTAAGCACTTCATGTATAGGCTATTTCTGTCCGTTCGCATCCCGTCCCTTTGTGGCACCTCATACTCGCAAACTGTGGCCATACCTAAAAAAACACGTTCTTTTTTCTTTAAAGCGGCGGCGGTACATCCTGCGGCGGTGATGGTCACATTAAACTCTCACCTACTGTAACAGATGGTCAATGGAGCCTTTTCACATCAGCAGTTTCTCCGCAGCAGAAGTGGTCGTAATTTGGGAGATTACATTCATTCATTTTCCTTCAGCTCAGTCCCTTTATTTTTTATTTTTTATTTTTTATTAGAATATGCAAAAATCATACAAATACAAGAAAACATCAACAAATAACAAATACAAAGCAAAGAAACAAAAACAAAACAAAAACAACAACAATATAGTCATGTACTGATATGTGCGTGAGTGTGTGCATGTGAGTGTGTGTGCATGTAAAGGTAACTTGGTGGACAGGTCAGAGTACATACATAAGGAACAATAACAGTCAATAAATGAAGCAAGTGTCACAGATATAGATAAAACATATAGAAAGAAACCAGTCAGAGGTAGGGAGTAACAACAATGCTTAATAATGTATGATAGTAAAAATGAGAGTAAAAAGAAAGAAAGGACGACAGTAATAACTGACAACAATAATAATAAATCACAAGTACTACACCAACTACTACTACAGAAAGTTACTTAGCTCAGTCCCTTTATTAATCTGGGGTCGCCACAGCGGAATGAACCGCCAACTATTCCAGCATGTGTTTTACGCCGTGGATGCTCTTCAGGCCACAACCAAGCACTGGGAAACACCCATACACACTCATACACTATGGTCAATTTAGTTGATCAGTTCCCTTACAGAGCATGTGTTTGGACTGTGGGGGAAACCGGAGCACCTGGAGGAAACGCATGCCAACATGGGGAGAACATGCAAACTCCACACAGAAATGTCAACTGGCTCAGCTGGGACTCAAACAAGCAACCTTCTTGTTGCGAGTCCACAGTGCTAGCCACTAGCCACCTGGGAGAGTACAACAAATCATTATTTTACAATTTCATTTGCTGAAATAATAAACATTTTCAGAAGGAGGAAAACTATAGTGTGAGACTGATTACGGCAGCCGGAAGAGAGAATCATGTCAGATTAAAGGTGTAACCAGGGGATGTGACAATCCACATGCAGGTTTATTCGGATAGTCAGGCAAGCAATGGTCAATACGGGTGAAAACAGGTGTGTAGAGGCAGTCCAGAAACCTAGTCAAAATAACAGGCGAGAGGTCAAAAGGCAGGCGGCAGACGGAGACAAAAAGGTAAACAAGGCTAAGGTCAAAACACGGGAAAACAAGACAAGAAATACGCGTTGTAGTGTCAATATACAGCTAACAAGACTCAGCATTGAGTGTTTCAATGTGAGCTGTATATATGTGCAGGGCTCAACAATAAGGACTGCTGGTGGCCCGGGGCCAGCGTGAAAGACACTCGGGACAGTAGACAGGATTGTTACTGGCCCCTATCGGCCAATAACGATGAGAGCGTTTTTTTTTTTTTTGTGTGTGTAACCCAGTAATAACCAGTACAGCGAAAAGATGACAACATGGCGGCAAAATTAAACAGTGATGCTAAAAGAAAATGTCTGTTTCTAAAGTCTTAGAAGCAGACAGTTACACTGGTACAAAATTAAGGAACTGAAAAGAAAGAACAAAAAAAAAAACTGTTGTCAGTTTGGCAAGCCATTTTTATAAAAATTATTTAGAATTGCATTAAAATACCAGCACATTTTTCATACTGCTCTTTCATTTGCATAAAATCTTACATTTTGCTCCTTATACATATTTAAAATGTTTACAGTTTTTCTTGTTTGCCTTGATGCAGCTGTCAACTGAAACTCCACATTTTCAAAACAGTTAACACACAGGCCTAAACAGCGGCCTCATGGTCAAAATGAAACATTATGCTAGCAAAATGCACATACCGTGTCAAAACATATAAAATATGCAACAAAAGCTAGTTTTACCTTCAAACAAAACAACTTGCAAACAAGTATTTGAGATCTTTCAATTAATCATTAGACAATGGACAACAAAAAACAAAACACAGAACTCAGTGTGAATTCTATTTGGGCTGTCAAATTTGCAGAATAAGAAATGCTTTGATTAAACTTATATTTAATTCATGACATTTTTCAAACTGTGGCTGAAAACTGAAATAATGTAAAATATATATATATATATATATATATATATATATATATATATATATATATATATATATATATATATATATTTTTTAAAAAGCAGAAAAAAGAAAAAAGTAATAAAATCCTGTAAATATTAGAGAAAACACATGTCAACCAATATACAGTCAAATCTATTGGGAGTATAGGACATAGCCATATTGACCTCCTCCATCCATGCTGTCACAGAACAACACAGACCTTCCACCATTTTTAATGTTTGCAGACTGATTGCTAAGTGAAGATTTGTATGAAGGAGTGTCAAACCGGTGCTTCAGTGAATTCATACTGATCTTGGTAGTTTCTAATGGTTAGGAACCAGTTTCTGTTTGGTTACCATAGCTAAAACAATGAAGTTTGGACTGCTTGAATGACATCCGTGTTAACTGTTTTGAAAAATGTTGGGGAAAATGTGTCAACCCAATGAGAAAGGGTTTACACATTTGCAAGACCGGTCTTCTGCTCTGCTGGGATAGTGAAAATGAAAATGAAGTGGAACCTAGTTTAGTTAACCAGGTCAAAGCAAACAAGAAAAACTGTAAATTCTAGATTCACAGGCATAATTTTGTCATTATTTAAAATATGTGGCCAAGAAATAGCTATTAACTTTTTAGTTTTTTTTGGTGGGGCCAGTGAAAATTTTGGCAGGGCAAGTAAAAATCTCAACCAATGGCCCGATCGGACCCGTATAAAAAATCCTTAGCGTTGAACCCTGATGTGTGTATAATCAGTACTTGAGCAGCATCAGCTGTGTGTATGCAATCAGTCCGGATCTGGAACCGGTTGTGTGTGTGGAGCATGACTGGTTCTTGTAGTCCATTTATCAGCAGATTTGTAGTTCATGTGAATGGGAGTGTTTACCAGCAACCTCTGGTGGTTTGATCGCTGATGAGCATGACAAAAGGCTGATTCATACTTCAGCATTGAGGGTGTATGCTCCGGTGCAGCCTTCGCGCTGTTGCATAGTCCTCGCCGTGGCTGATGCTGACGTGCACCTCTCAAAAAATGTAACTAAATGCCACGATGCATAGCGCAAGCTCTGTCATTGTTAGGCCCACACGGAATCTGTGCACGCAGAATTCCACAGATTTTAAGCCCATCATTGATTCTGTTTATTTACTTGAGTAAATGTGTGTAAATTCATATTTATTCAGTTTTTTATTAATTTCAGTAATATTATCGACTAATATGAAAATATTTATATGATTTATGTACAATACAGTCTGTGCATTCATATTTTCTGTCTTTTAGTAGAGATATTATATGAGAGACTACTGCTTTGTTTAACAAATAAAGTGGATCTAATTGAATTTGCATTGCAAACATTGAATACGTAAAATAAGGTAAAAAAGGTATTACTTTTTATTTCATATATTAAGGTTTTAGTTACGATACCCCCAATATCATTCCGCATAAATCTGCAGACTTTTACCAAAATTCTGCGCAGAAATAGCTAAATGTCAGCAGATTCCGTCTGGCCCTAATCATGGTTCACTTTGGTAGTGGTGACTTGTGTGGGTGGTGCTTTTTCAGCCTTAACCCTAACCCTGACTGACACTCCCCTCCTTCCATAAACCCAACAGATAGTGATCGCTCTTAAGAGATAACCACTGACTAGGAGCATGTCTATGGTGCTGATTTGGATTAGTCAATTAACTTAAGTTACATGTTTTGGGACTGTGAGAGGAACTCGGGGGAAACCCACGTGAGCACGGGGAGAACGTGTAAACACAGAAACGCCGGCTGACTTAGTAAGGACTACAACCAGTGACGTTCTTGCTGTGAGGCAACAGTGCTAACCACTAGGCCACCGTGCCACCCATCTAGAAAAGAGCAACAATTTCAGAAACTCTTTTTTCACATTGTGTAGAATGTTGAGGAAATCAATCGATTTAATCCATTTTGGAATAAGGCTGAGACTTAAACCAATGAAATAGTAGAAGGAAAGTAGAAGGAAAAAGTGAAGCGCTAACAATACTTTCCAGCATGCACTGTAGATGTGTCTGTGAGTGACTGAATGAGTGAGCATGTGTGTGTGTGTTTGAGAGTGAGCAAGCAAGTGTGTGTTTTTGTTTGTGTGTGTGCATGTGTGTGTGTTTCTGTGTGTGCATGTGTGTGTGTGTGTGTGTTTGAGAGTGAGTGCATGTGTGTGTGTGTGTGTTTGTGAGTGAGCATGCACATGTATGTAATGTAAATGTGTGTTTTTCCAGTGGTTTGCTGTGTGTGTGCTGCCGTCTCCGTCATGTCAGTGTGTGATAAACAGATGGCCCATGCGAGTGTGTGTGTGTGTGTGTACCTGTTCACCGCAGGGACGGCTCTCAGTGACCCGGTGCAGTGTGTGTAGAGCGCGGGTGTCAGCAGTCTTTCGCTCTAATGAATAATAATCCCGAGTGTGTGACAGACGGCGAGGGGGAGTTTCAGCGAAGGCTTGAAACTTGAAGGCGATGCTAATTCAGTAACTCCACACACTCCTCGGACGGATGTTTCTGTCAGTTCTGGACGCGCTCCAAATCAGAGAGAAGCTTTGATGAAGAGTCTCACCTTTACAGCGGGATCTGTGTGTCCGCCGCGCTCATTAATAATCCCGCACGCGCATGTGTGTGTGTGTGTGTGATCGGGTCAACACAACCTCTGGTGTCTGAATGGATGAGGTTTAGCTTTGGGTGTGAGTTTGAGATGTCCCCGCGCGGCCCCAGCGCTCCACCTGTGTGTGTGTTTACATGAGGATTCATAATACAGAAACACAGGAAAACAAGGACGGGATGACGGAGCGCAGAGGTCACACACACACACACACACACACACACACACACACACACACACACACACACACACAGCAGCAGCATCTCACACGACCACAGTTATTAGACAAAATGCACTTGTGTTTCTGAATGAGCAAATGTGCATGAGTGTCTGTGTTTGAGCGAATGTGTATTTGTGTGTGTGTGTGTGTGTGTGTGTGTGTGTGTGTGTGTGTGTGTGTGTTTGTGAGCAAATGTATGTGTGCAAGAAAAACAGCAGGTCCATGCTGAATGACATTTATTATACAGAAGTCATGTGCATTACTTGTGTGTGTGAGTGAGTGCGTGTGTGTGTGTGTGTGTGTGTGTGTGTGAGTAAATGTGTGCTTTTCTTTTTTCACAAGTTCATGTCACGTTCTTCCTGAGTAAATTATTTAGCTTCTTTTAAGGAGACAACTTACTTCGTTTTGTCTCATTATTTCTGCAAACATAAATATTTTTAAAGGGCCAAAAAAAAACCATTTTTATTAAAGAATTCGTTAATATTTGGACTAGAAACATTACATTATTACATTACAACAACTACTTTATTTCTGAAAACAACACAATATTTATTTAAAAAAAAAATTATATATATATATATATATATATATATATATATATATATATATATATATATATATATATATATATATATATTTTTTTTTAAATAAATATTGTGTTGTTTTCAGAAATAATGTAGTTTTTTCTTAATGCAAGCAAAAAGTTTCCAATGGTGAGAGTAAAATAATATTTCAAAATGATCATTTTACACACATACACACACATACAACATGCTTAACAGTAGAAATTACTGTATATAAATGATCTTTACATGAGCACACACACACACATGCAAACACACTTCTGTCAATTATGTTTTTTTTTCTTTTTTCTTCCATCTGTATATGATCCAAATTTGTAAACCTCTTGTATAATAATAATAATAATAATAATAATAATAATAATAAAAGTGATTATTTTGTAAGATTTATTATTATCTTTTGTTTTGCTTTGAAATGTTTTTATTTTGCCTCATTGGCAAATTTTTGGTTGCATTAAGGAAAAACTCACTTGCTCGTCTAGTAAATGCTTCTAATGATAATAATAATAATAATAATAATAAAATAATAATAATAATAACAACAACAACAAGTTTTTGCTTGCATTAAGGAATAACTGACTTCATTTTGACTGATTATTGCTGAAAATAAAACTATATTATTGCTTGTCTAGAGTAAAGGCTTCTTGATTGAAAAGGTTTTAGATATTTAGACTAGAAATAAGAACAAAACTCAATTATTTAGCTCCTTTTAAGGAAAAAAATGTATCATTATTTCTGCAAACATGCATATATATATATATATATATATATATATATTTAATTTATTTATTTTTTTATTTATTTTTACATGTTTAGAAAAAACATCTTTATTAAAGAATTCTTTGATATTTGGACTAGAAACTTAAAAAAATAAAAATAAAAGTGATTATTTTGTAAGATATATTATTATTATCTTTTGTTTTGCTTTGAAATGTTTTTTATTTTGCCTCGTTGGTGAATTTTTGCTTGCATTAAGGAAAAACTGACTTCATTTTGACTGATTATTGCTGAAAACAAAACTATATTATTGCTTTTGCTTCTTGATTGAAAAGTGTTTAGATATTCAGTCTAGAAATCAGACCCAAACTCAATTATTTAGCTTGTTTTAATGTAAAACTGGCTTCATTTTGACTGATTATTGCTGAAAACAGCACTATATTTTTGCTTGTCTGGAAAAATCAGGCTTAAGAGTTTTAGGTAAGTAATGCAGTATTTTGTGGTGTGTTTGCTGGATGAAACTATTGTAATTTGCATAGCTGTCACACTCCGACTGCAGCGTTGCACTCTGGGTAAAATGTAACACATTTGAGTTGTCAAAACGCGCACCGCTGCGATTATCAGGGATTATCAGCAGCTTCAATGACACACGTTTGCATGTGTGATTTCACCCCCTCTTCTCTTGTTTAATTCAATTCTCTCTCCTCTCTGTGTGTGTCTGGCCGATAACCATCACAAACAGTGTGTGTGTCTGTTTGACGTGTTCGGAGGTTTGAGTTATTAGCTTATCGTGTGTATTAATGTGGTCTGAACGCTTCAGAGACTCAGAGACGTGTGTGTGTGTGTGTGTTTCTGTATCTGTCGTGTTGTCCATCTCTGCTCTTTTTATTCACATGCATGAGGAAATGCAGTGGATTGGGATTCAGAAAAGATTGTGTGTTTGTGTGTTTGTGTGTGTGTGTGTGTGTGTGTGTGTGCACGCGCATGCATCTAAATTATTTATTTACTTTTTCAGATATTTTACTAATTAAAATAGTTAAAATTATAATAGTTTAACAATTTAAAAAGTTTTATCAGTTGCATTTTTTGAAAAATGTGCATGAATGTATGTGTGTGTGTGTGTGTGTGTGTGTGTGTGTGTGTGTGTATGTATATGTTCATGAATGTGAGTGTATGTGTGTATATGTGCGTGAATGTGTGTGTGTATGTATGTATATGCGTTTGTGTACATGTATATGTTCATGAATGTGTGTATATGTGCAAGAATGTGTGTGTGTGTGTGTGTGTATGTATACGCGTTTGTGTATATGTATATGTGTATGAATGTGTGTGTGTTTGTATGTCTGTGTGCATGTGTGTGTCTGTCTGTCTCTGTGTGTGTGTTTGTGTTTGTGCATGAATATGTGTGTGTGCGCCTCTGTCTGTGTGTGTATGTATGTATGTATGTATGTGTGTGTATGGACATGAGTGTGTGTGTGTGTGTGTGTGTATGTATGTATGTATGTTTGTGTTTGTGTAAATGTGCACATGTGTGGGTGTGTATGTACAGTATATGTATGTGTGTGTGTGTGTGTGTGTGTGTGTGTGTGTGTGTGTGCGCGTGTGTGTGTTTGTGCGTGTGTGTGTATGTGCATAAATATGTGTGTCTGTCTGTATGTATGTATGTATGCATGCATGTGTGTGTATGAATGTGTGTGTGTGCATGTGTGTTTGTGTATATGTATATATGTATGTGTGTGTGTGTCTGTGTGCGTATGTGTGTATTTGCGTGCATATGATGTTTGCATGAATGTGTGTGTGTGTGTATGTGCATGAATATGTGTGTGTTTGTGTATATGTGCATGTGTGTGTGTGTGCATGCATGCATGTGGTTATGTACGTGTGTGTGTGTGTGTACGTGTTTGTGTGTATGTGTTGGTGCATGCATGTGGTCATGAATGTTTGCGTGCCTATGTGTGTGCGTGTGCATGTACGTGTGTGCGTCAACATGTGTGTGTGATTGTGTATATGTGTATGTGTGTGTATGTGTGTACATGTGTGTCTATGTGTGTATGTGTATGTGCATGTGTGTGTGTGTGTGTGTGTGGATGCAGTGTTTCCTCTCATTACGTGCGCAAATAGTCGGCGAACTGAAACGTTTTGATCCTGCTAAAGCGCTGTTAAAGAAATCCCGCTCTTCCTCTGTGCCCCTCTCCTGTCGTCATCAATGCTGCAATCGTGTGCAACCCTCAGATGAATGCGCGGGTCAGAGAGTTTGGGCTGTGTGTGATGGGACGCATCCATCATGCACTTAAATAGGTCTGGATGGATATTGTGTAATTTCTCTTGTAGGAGCTCTGCTGCTGTTATTATGAGAGAGAGAGAGCACAAGAGACACGCTGAACCATCTACACTCACTTACTGTTAATCAATTACAGCAACAGTACTGTGTTTACTGATGAGGTCAAGGATATTCACCCTCCTGTCAATCTATGTGCGGTTCATTCATAAACTAAAGCCTGGTTTATACTTCTGCGTCAAGTGACCGGTGTAACCCGCGGCGCATGCAACGCCCATAGCTGTGCATTTATCTCTGTCGGTCTGCATTAACACTTCCGAAACACTAGTGGGCAGTGAGGTGTTAATGTGTCTCTGCGTCGAGTTTCTTCACTGATGTTTTGCTTTTCCTGAACACTTCCGGGATGTACAAGTGGCTCAAACTCACTCATTTTGCAGGGCTCGAAATTAACCTTTTTGCTTGGTAGCACCGGTGCTCCTAACTTTAAAAATTTAGGCGCATCAGCCAAAATTTAGTCGCACCCACCAATTAAGAGCACCGTTACTACAAGTTTTATACAAACATATTTATTGTATTTGAAATCAACTCTAATCAAACTAACAAGCAAAAAAATAATTCATATATATGCAAGCGTGAGGAAAATATGTCTCAACGAAATCCCGTTATCACAAGAAAATAGATTTTATAACAGAACTGAGTGACCAAAGCATACACGGAGCGCTCACCGGCCCTGCACACACTGCTTGAATGAATCTGTTAATGATATAACTGTGCTGTTCTCACAAGTGCTGTCTGATATTGCACTGATGCTTTTGACACATACTGTACCTTATTATATGCATACGTCATGTTAATAGCAATACCGGTCTTTTCACGATTAGCGATATTATTTTACTCAGTTCAAGCCCGTTTGTGATGGTGTACATGCTGTTCAATTTGACATATATCTGCCACTTGCACGGCGGACAGCATCTGGCCATTATATGAAGGATTAAACAGAAGCTCTTGTGCTAGATGTGGCAAACAGTTACCTGAAAACTCCATCCCACAGACTTTTCATAGCCAATGGAAGTCTTCTACTCTTGGAAAAGTGTAGATGGTGGATTAACATTCAGCACATGATCACTAGTAAGATGTTATTATTTGTAACTTTAGATGTCATGGTTTCTAAAACACAATCTGTCAGTGTTATCTTCATTCTCATCTTCAGCGCTTTACAACGTTTCGCAGTAGTAGCTCTCTCTGTCATCCGAAGCCAGAAGGCGCTGAGTGATTGACAGCTGATATTAACCAATCATTCGCGTTCAGTGCTAGAGCAGTGGTGGGCCAATAAGAAGAGCGCGAAGGCGGGGCAAGCATTACGGATTTGGCTTTTACTGCAGCAAGTCGACATGACAACTGTTTTAAACCATTCCTGAGCGCTGCGCTTCGCGTTCCAAGTGCAGACAAAGAGCTTAGAGATGCATTCTGCGTGAATATTACCCGAATCTGTGCATGTGCTGAACATTTTGTAGTAAAAACTGGTCGCACACAACAATTTTATACACTCGCAGAAATGCTTCCAAATATATTTTAAGGTCGCAGAGATAAAATTTCGGGCGCATATGCGACCAAAATGGTCACAATTTCGAGCCCTGTTTTGAGGCAGGAACCGGCGGACGTGCAACAACTTTAACTATAAGGTAAACACAAAACAAAACTTTCCATTGGGCTAGCGCCGCTCGCGCGGCTCTTGGTCCCGCCCAGACTCGTCAGCGCTACCAGGCCGACCAATCACAGAGCTTGCGCTACGCGTTGTTGCGACGTGTGGTTAAATTTTCTGAGAGGTGCACATCAGTGACGCCGACCATCACGGCGAAGGGCTATGAGTCAACGCCGTGACGCAGAGATATAAATCCGCCTTAACTTCGAGAGGATCATGTGCTTATGATCAACAGGGCTGGCTCCTCATTGGCTCTGTAATCTGCTCTATTAGATGATTATGGAAGCATTATAAATAACCAGAGCTTTTCACTCCAGTTATCTTCGTCTTGAAGCTTCCTCCGCCTTCCACCCTTACTTCCCCCCTTTTTCCGATAGGGCGACACGGTGGCCCAGTGGCTAGCACTGTTGCCTCACAGCAAGAACACCGATGGTCCAACCTCCTATCGGGCTGGTCTGTATTTCTGTGCGGAGTTTACTTGTTCTCTCTGTGTTCACATGGGTTTCACCCAGGTTCCCCGGTTTCCTCCCACCGTCCAAAAACATAAACCATAGCCAATCAACTAAACCGAATTATCACCCAAGACAATCTTAGGCCCCGTTTACACTAATGAGTTTTTGTCCACACTACGCCGGAGTTCTCGAGCGCCGAAAACGGAGCGTTTCGAAAACGCTGGAGAGGCCGTTTTCATTCTGAAGCGCTGCTGCTCCGTCTCAGTGTGGATGAGGAAAAACGGAGACATCTGAAAAAGAAGGCGGGACTGCTGAGATTCGCTACCTGATTGGGGCTTTTGTGTCATTGTGTATCCTTCCCTTATTCGTCAAGCCTCTATCACATGACTATAACACATGGCTTTAACGCCGAGCGTTGTTTGCACTATTGTCTGTTTTAGGCGCCATTGTGCAGTTATTCATTTGTTACGTTTAGTAACAACTCGACCTCGTCGTCTGTCCACAAAAATACCTCTCTTGCTTTCTTTGCCATCGCGTTTAATGTTCAACCGGCGTTTGTTGACTAACAATAACCAAATGCCGAGCGAGACGCATGCTTCCTGTTCATACTAGAACGCTCATGCCCGAATGGTCGAATGGCCGAATGGTCAGTGCGCGAATGGTCACGTGATATATGTTTTTGGTGGCGTAGTGTGGACGGAGATAAGTTCAGAAACGCTAGGTGAAACGCTAGTGTGGACGCGGATCATTTTTGATCTAAAACGCCGTTTTAAAACTAAAACGCACTAGTGTAAACGGGGCCTCAGTTTACACTAGAAGGGGGGTTCTCAAGACCTGCCTGAGCTCGAACTTCCCTCTCGCCCTTCTAACGGGAGAGAGCCCTGGGCTCAAGATATTACGAGCTCAGGGGTCTCTCCTGGGACAGCATGCTAAATATGCTTTATTTGATTATCAGCTAAGTGTGAACAGATTCAGGAATTTCTCACAGTATTTTCTCAAATATTTGTTCTTCTGGAGAAAGTCCCGGGGGCACTTTTGATCATTTTGGAAGGGCACTTTCTATCCAAGACTAAAAAAGCCATGTGCACTGCACAGGTTGAGCCCTATGTGTGCACGTGCCTGCTCTGCTTGAACTGACTCTTAAACGTTTTGTGTTTTTTTGTAATGGATTTATAAACACAGACGCTGTGTGCAAAGATTCTTATTCAGAAAAGGCAGCACGGTGGCCCAGTGGGTACCACAATCAACTCAAAGCAAGAAGGTCGCTGGTTCGAGTCTCGGCTGGGTCAGTTGGCATTCCTGTGTGGAGTTTGCATATTCTCCCCATGTTCGCGTGGGTTTCCTCGGGTGCTCCGGTTTCACACTGTTGCGCTGGCAGGTGTGTGTGTCTCTGTGTGTCTGTGTGTCTCTCTCCCCTCTCATTATATCCGCAGGCCCCGCCCTAGTTTGATTGGATGGAGTGACCCAGGGCGTCCTTTAAAAAGGGAAAAACGGGCATGGAGCGGGAGAGCGAGTTTTGTTGGTGTGTTGTTGTGCATTTGGTGTGCTATAAAAACTATTCTTGTTGTTAGTGTTGATTGTGTGTCCCGTGTTGACTCTTTGTTGTGTATCCACTCGTGTTTCCCCCTCCTAATAGTTTGTTTATGGTTTGTTTGTTGATTGTAAATATTGAATATTGTACACGGTAAGAGGCCACACTTTTCTTTCTGTTAATTTTTTAATATTTTTCTGTTAATATGTTTTTTTCGGGTGTTTACTTAGAGTGTACTTTTTGTTTATTATTTTTCTGAAAGTCCACTTCTAGGTAGTTGGCTTCACGTTTTTGGGTGTAACAATTTTAAGTTGCGTCAACAAGTTCACTACATTTATTGGCAAGTAATAGTACTTTAACTCGAGTACGAGGGCTGGTACGGTGGCTCAGTGGTTAGCATTGTGGATTCACAGCAAGAAGGTCGCTGGTTCGAGTCCCAGCTGGATCAGCTGGTGTTTCTGTGTGGAGTTTGCATGTTCTCGTCGTGTTGGTGTGGGTTTCCTCTGGGTGCTTCGGTTTCCCCAACAGTTCAAACACATGCGCTATAGGGGAACTGATGGTCATAGTGTATGTGTGTGTGTGTGAATAAGTGTGTATGGGGGTTTTTCAAGTACTGGATTGCAGCTGGAAGGGCATCCGCTGCATAATACATATGTTGGAATAGTTGGCGGTTCATTCCACTGATCAGTAAGGGACAAAGCTGAAAGAAAATGAATGAATGAACGAACTGGAGTATGATTCTTCCGTTCTCTCTCCAGCACTGCATTTAAAGCACAGCTTGAGAAACACGACTCCTCAACAGGTTTGGAAAGAGTCCTCTTTACACATGACGACAGAAAACAGCACTTCATTTACAACCGAAACACACGTAATTACATAACCACCATGAGTTTGACGCTCCCATCAACACAAAAGTGCCATTTTATTGCAATTACAGCGTCGTTTTCAGATCCCTAAGCACAACCCAATGGATATGTGTGTGTGTGTGTGTGTGTGTGTGTTAATGGACAGGATGATTTTTCTGACCCCGCTGCAGGTGCACGAGCGGCTCTGATGCTTTGCGGAGGTCAGTTAGCGAGAGAAAGCCAATTTCCACAAAAAAAGAAGCGATGAAACACAAATAAAATAAACAAATAAAGCGAGCGGTTCCGACAGCTGCCAATACATCACTTAGTGTTTACTGCTTTGACTTTTAGGGCGACAATCCGAAGCTGCCAAATGCGTAATTAGGACGTCTGATTTTAACCGCGGACGAAAACGGGCCGTTTAAACACAAGCTACGGCTAAAGGTTAATTACAGCCGCAGAGCGAGACGTTTAGGCGAAATCAATGTCTATTACAACGCAAAGCCGATGGATGCTGATTAACTGAAGCACGAGCGTGGGGAAATGTGTTTCTGCTCGTCAGCACAGCATTTCACTCCAAAAACACTGGAAAATATCAACTTTAGAGCTTTTCTCTGCAGTTTGGGCGTCATACACTTGAACTAAATACTCAGAGACATTTTGTGCTGCACATGAAACTTTGCTGCTTCTTAAAGAGACAGTACACTCAAAAATGAAACTTTCTTCACTATTTAATACTGTGGTTCTAAACTCCTGTGAGTTTTTTTTTTCTGTTGTGCACAAAATAAAATATTCTAAAGTAATTTGGAGGGGAAGGCAGCCATTGATATCCATAGTAGAAACAAACAAACAATTTTATCTTGAATAGCTAGTCTCATAGGGCTCGGTCCATGTGCAAAGTGCAAAGCGCAGGGCACAAATGCTGTTAGGGCGTGTCAGAATCCACTTTTGCTAATATAAGGACGAAAAAATCCGCTTTGCGCCGTGGCACATGGTCTAAAAGGGTTGAGCTTATTCTCTTAAGGAGTTATAGGTGTGTTTTGAGAATAAACCAATAAGAGTCTCATCTCCCATTCCCTTTAAGAGCCAGTAGCTTAGCGCCATAAGCGCATTTGCTATTTACATGACTTAAAGTAAGTGTAAGTATAAAAACTGAGCATTTCACTAGCAAGAAAACAGTTAAACAGAGCATCTACTGCGTGAGAATGAGAGATAAATGATCTACTTTCACTTTCGCTCTCGTGGATAGGGAAACCTTGTATACACAGACATCAATTAGCCTATAAATAATTAATTTTATTTGTTAAGCTTAAAGATTTGTTTCAAAACTGTTTCTAAATTCAGTTCTAATTTCCAGCAAACGAATAAATGAACAACAATAATGAAGTGTGCTCAAAAACCTGAGTTATATCCTAATACACATGCTGTGCCCCATATGGTCTAAAACCTGACAGGTGGACAAATCTAAGCTTGTTTTTAATAAAAACAAATATAAATATGGATATAATCAATAATACTGCTAATAATAATAACATTATACAAAAGCAAATTGTTATGAATGAACTGAAAAAGCCTCCCGAGATGAAGAAGGCATGAAGGTAGTGGTGTTTATATTTATGTAGGCTAGAAAATAATATGTTTTGTAATATTTTAATCATTTATATCCCATAAATATCCTTATTATATCCTTTATATATCCTTAATCTTTTAATTATTTTTCATATGTAAAGATATTTGCGTATTGCTCTACATCTTGTGTGTATTAAGCAGTGGGTAAGCGAGGCGCACAACTAACGTGCTCTGCGCTGGACAATAGACCGGCTTTGTTCTGGTCTAATAACAAATCTATTATAGTTTCTCAAAATAACAACGCGCCAGCAATACACCTCAGAACACCTTCCTTATAGACCAGAACGCCTATGGGTGCACATATGAGCGCTAATGTATTTGCTATTTAAACAGCGTAGCACAAAACATCAAAACAACTCTTGCTCCAAGCTGAAACCAGTAAATAGCTATTGCATCACACCTTGCGCCACATTGTGCCGGGTGTATGACAGGAGCCATAGTAACTATTTTTAAACATGTTAAAATTACTGTATAAATGAATTGCAGCTTAAAATATATGTATAATTTTACTCCAAAACCATGGAAAAACATCCCAACTCTGCTGTTTGTGCTTTACACACTGAACTAAATACTTAAAGTGAAGTTTATTTATAAACTAATGTCGAGAGGATCACATGCTAATGATTGCTTGCGTCGGTCCTGCATTATTCAGTTCATGATTCACCAATCAGACGATTCTTAATCCACTATAAATACACTAAGATCCATATGACAGCCATTTTCGTTTTGAAGAATCCCCTCTTCCACCCCTACTCCTCCTCCTTTCATGGGTGGCACTGTGGCCCTGTGGTTAGCACTGTTGCCTCACAGCAAGAACATCACTGGTTCTAGTCCCTACCAAGCCAGCCGACGTTTCTGTGTGGAGTTTACACGTTCTCCCCGTGCTCACTTGGGTTTCCTCCGGTTTCCTCCCACCATCCAAAAACATGCAACTTAAGTTAATCAGCACCATAGACATGCTCCTAGTCAGGGGCGCAACTACATATTTACTGAGGGGTATGCTGGTTCAAATTTTGTGTGATCCCTCTTATTTTATATTAATTAATTAATAATAAATGAAGACAAATTTTCAGATTAATCTTATAACTTTTGACATTATGTATGATTTGACAGTTTATTTGATAAAAATAAAAACAAATCTAAACAGTTACATCTACATGAACACTTTAGGCTGTGGGACTGCATGTTATTGTGTTAAATGATTTTGAATTAAACAATAACAATATTATATTCGTTTAAAATGCAAAATAATGTTTTTTTAACAAAACATATTTATTTATTTTTATTATTTGAAACTTTTAATAAGAATCATTTTAAAAATAGTTTTGGCACAACGGCGCCCCCCCATGTGTGGCACCCCTATGCGCCGCATATACTGCATACCCCCTTGTTGCGCCACTGATCCTAGTCAGTAGCTATCTCTTAAGAGCGATCACTATCTGTTCATCAGCTACTACAGCAGTGGAGTTCTCCAGATCTAGCTGAGCTCAAACTCCCCTCTCGCCTTGCGACTGGGAGGGAGCCCCGTGCTCGAGGATCTTATGAGCTCAGGTCTCTCCCAGGACAGCATACCAAACACACTTTATAATCAATCATCAGTCAGTACACCCGAAAATGAAACTTTCTTCACTATTTAATACTGTGGATGAATTACTTTATTTTGGATTGTAAATGCAAAATGATGGTAGATAAGTGATTGTCACCTCCATAGTTATACTCATCATAGGAATGTAAGAGGCTAAATTATCATATGCATTTGTTTATATGACAAAACATGTCTTTTTGACTCAAGAAGGTCCATACTGACTCCAAAGGCAGATACTGATTAGATCAGGGCCTGTTGTGTGGACTTTGGGGGTTTTATAGTGTGGTCACATGTTGATTGGTCAGTTTGAATGTCTCAGCATTGGTGGTCACATGGTCAAGAAAGATACAAAATAGGTGGTAAACACTGCTCTGTCTCTTTTCCTGCCCTCGCTTTTCCTGGCTTGCTTCTCTCCTGCTCTGCTCCTCTCCTCCTCTGGAGTCTATCTTCTCTGACTCTACTGCAATCAGGCTTCTGGGCCTGCTCTCTTTGTCTCTCTCTCCCTCCCCCTGTGTCTCTCCTTCTACATATGGTAACTTTAATTTTACATTTAAGCTGGGTACAATTTATATCATATGTTTTATCCTTTCATATTTTATCATTTTATACAGTATTTTGTAATTAATACAGTTGTAACCATCGAGAATTATTGTCATTAAATCATCTCATTTTCAAGTACTTGTGAATTACTTTTGATTTAACGTTAACATTTAATTGTTCCATATTGGAATACAATACAATCACATAATATCAACGCTCTCCCACATGTATAGCTATTAACACTGCCCTTATTTCCGTTTTTGGTATGAGATTGCAGAAGAATGGTTTGACTAGAAATGTACAGTTCTTTACCATCATGCTGATCACTTTTTAGTCGCTCGGCAGAACTACAGTTCGAACCGCTGTGGTTTAAAGACCGTTCCTACAGGAACTATTTGCTAGTTTGATTCATAGATATATACACTAGATATCATATGTCATATATCATACGGACCCTGAGCATGCGTCAATAGCGCCGCCACATTTGTACAGTGCTCTCAGGACAAATCAGCCACAATAGTCAAGACTAAAGCCACTGCTTTACATGCACTGCTTACTGGTGTAGTAATGTGAAAACAAAGCATTAAGGCAGAACATTTCAAAGGGAAGATTTCGTTCTTTACGTTTTGTACATTCTGAACTTTTTTACTCAACAAGTAACATTATTGATGAAAATAATCACTGATCATAAGGCAAAGCAGCAGCAACTCACACTAAACACTCGGCTTATGCTAGTTTTGTTGAATAAAATCAGCAAACAATGCAAAAGAAATATGACAACGAGATGCTGCGCTGCCAGAAACGTGTATTATTGTCGGCTAGTGAACGAGTCGTTCGTAACGGAGATTCATTCACAAACAAATCGCTCCCTCCGTCAGAATGAGAAGTGAAAGCAGGAGAGAGCCGTGTTTCAGGACCAATGACTGTAAAAAATATGGACGACGCGACAGCCCCTTTTCCCCCTGAACGCCTTGAGGGCAAAACGCCTGCTTGACGGGCACAAACTGTCGCAAAAGACTGCTGAAATTGGAGCCTTGACATGCGCAGAAGGACTGTCTGATGGAGCCAGAGGAGGAGCCGCGAAAATGAGCAGAGTCGAGCTTCCAACCAAACGCTTTATGTAAAATCAACCACGCCCCCCGAACTGCTCAGCATGCGTTTGCTGTCATATCAACACAAATGGATGTAATAACTGTAACAGCCCGGTTGGAGAAATAAAAGGATTAAACTCATGCACTGATGTTGCACTGTCCTCCTTTGTGCCTTTATTGTTGCATTTGCCGTCCTTAAAGACTGTACAACACCGTAAGAGCTAAGAACAGATGAATAAACACAAATAGAAAAAATTTAATGAATAATAGTTCACATAATAAGACAAAACAATAAACTTAGTGACAATATTATAAAGTATCTGCAAATATATTACTAATTTTACGATAAAATAGCAATTTAAATTAATAGCAAGCCAACAGATGCATCAAATATTAGCAATATGTATATAAATTTCCTTATCTACCTTGTTCTCCCTTCCAACCAGGTGTTCAAACAATGAAGATGAACAGAACAAAAAACAAACTCAAATATGCATTAAATCTCTCTTAAATCAGTCCTTAAATGTAACATTAGCTCCGTGCATTTCTCTGTACAAGCGATCGCTCTCTCCCTCGTGCTAGGCGCGCTTCTCCGATCTCCCTGCTTCCGTGATCTGCGCGCGCTCGCGCACCTGACCACTTCCGGCAAGCCGCGCGTCAAAATAAGGGTCTCTATAGGCTAAATAACTTAGTGCAAAGTGGAGTTCAAATAAATAACAAAAACACAACAATTTTTAAAGAAATAGAGAAGTAATTAAAAGCAGCATAAATAATTAACACTGAAACCTAACTTAAATAACTTGGGGTTATTTACAATAACGTTAACAAATATGAGGGTTTTATATATTCAATCGCGCCAGCTCCGGGCCGCAGCGCATAACCTACTCGCGGCGTCGCGGGCTGATTCCGGCTCGCATGCGGCAACGCTGGCTCACTCGGCCGCCGCATCTGGCTCGATTGACTCGGGCTGGAATCGGGCAGTGAGTCCAGGCATCCGGAGTAGGTCCAGCAGAGGTAGTCAGTCTGAGCTCTGAGGGGTAAGTCTCCGACAGGCGAGAATCTAGCTGGAACTGGCCCGAGTGTATTTTGCTATCTGGGTGGTTAGGCGTGTATTAGCAAACTAATAAAAGCCCTGAACTTAGCGAATAAACAGAGTTCCACCAGGATCATGTATGTCAGAAACTATAGTTTACTGCTGAACTCATTTTGTCATGGTAAAATAACACAGAAATCGAATAATAACACTTCAGTCTCCTGCCGAAGCTCAGACGCGCTGAGAAACTGTCAATCACAGCTGTCAATCACGATGACACGCCCAGCATTAAATTACTGCTAAAAACAAACTGTTTACACAAATGAAGATCTGCACCTATTTCAGCACAATAACCAGTGCCTTAATCCACCAGAACCATCTTTCGGGACATTTTATTGCAAGTGTAATACATTTTTTTATTTGGGCTCAAGTCTCCTTCATTAACACAGAGGAGGCGGGCTTTATGACTTGTACTGCAGCCAGCCCCCAGGGGGCGATCTAACGGCCGAGACCTTCACTCAAACGCAGGCTTGCGGCACACTTGTTCAGGACTGGTGGTGCAAAGTAACTAATAACAAACACTCAAATTACTGTAATTCAGTAGTTTTTCTCAGAAATTGTAATTTAGTAAGTAGTTGTGTACTTTTACTTTCCACTGAGTACATTTTTAGTGCAGTATCTGTACCTTATACTCCACTACTTTCCTTCAACCTGCTGTCTCTACTTTATTTTTTCCTGTCTAAGGGGATTAGAGAAATCAGTCCTATGATTTCTGTCCGATCAAATAACTTGCATCATAATAAACCACCTCAAGATATTGGTGATTTATAATTGCAGAAAACTGTTTGGAAGCTTTAAAAGTGTCCAAGAAGATGTCCAAAATGCTCACACGCGATGACCCAAAGACTGCTTAGATCAGGGATGGGCAAAATTGATCCTGGAGGGCCGGTGTCCCTGCAGAGTTTTGTTCCAACACTAGTCAAACAAACCTGAACATGCTAATCAGTGGCTGTTTCTCAATATGCGTTCTTCAGCGGTCTTGCGTCCTCGTGTTCTCGTGAAACGTCATCATCAGCTGCCTAAGTTCAGTTCCAATACTCAAGACCGCAGGTACGGAGGACGCGTGAAACTTCCCGGATGTGTTCTTGATATCGATGCAGACTTGAGCACCGAACTTGCTCTGAAAGTCCCAGAAGGCATTGCGACTGGAGGTGGGAAGCGCTGCATTTTATCTAGATTCATTATTAAAGTTCATAGATATGAATTATTTACCTCAGGAGTTTCCCTAAATGAAACGGTGAAAGTAAACATTACCATGAACATCTTAATAAAGGAATAAACAAATTAAGGGTGTTTGTTTGCTGATATTCGTATTAAAATCTGTTTTATTTATATTGTGCAACATATATTGATAATGTTTTTATGCAAAGTATATATTTTGAAAAGGGGAAAAACAATAAATCGTTGTATGAAGGCTGTAATGTTTAAATAAGTTACCATTTAAAAAACATGAAGGTCTTGTGACCATCAGGAAGAACGCAGCATCTCATTTCTCAAAGGACGCGTTCTCTGCCCTCGCGGCCTCCTGAGTTCGTTCTTCCGAGGATACCTGGCAAGACCGCTCTCCACAAGAATGCAAGTCCGTTCTCTGCGTTCTTGGAATTGAGAAACAGCCACTGTCTTTAAGATCACAAGAAATCTATAAGCAGGTGTGTTTGATTAGGGTTGGAGCTAAACTGTGCAGGACACCGGCCCTCCAGGACCGAGTTTGCCCACCCCAGGCTTAGATGCATATCACTGATGACGGATGTTTACTGTAAGCAGGCACAAGACGTCAACATGACGTCAGATTGATGTTGTACCCCAACGTTGTGGGGACGTTGCATTTTGTTTGGGAATGAAAATCGGGGTTGATGTCAGAAGTCAACGTCAGGTCGACACCAATGTCCACCATCCAACCTAAAACCAACCAAATATCAATGTCTAACAATGATGTTACAACTTGACGTTGTGGGGACGTTACCACTATGACGTCTATTAGATGTTGGATTTTTGTTGCCATACCTGACGAATAAATGTCAGCATTTATTGTCAACATGACGTTAGTTTAAGATGTTGATTGATTATGTGTGTATATCTTGGGCTCTGGATGGACACAGTCCTCCACTGCAGCTTGGTCCCGCATTCATTTCAAAGCAGCGCTACCCTGTACTAAAATGGCGGCTCGATTAGCGCATTCCTTCCAAGAGACGACAACAGTGTAGGCGACATCTAATGTATATATTTATAATTTGATCATTTATTGTTTGAATTTTCTGAGTGTATAAGTGTGTCATACTGTTTACAGTTTATTACATTTTCTGCCATTCATGCACTACAGTCTAAATGAAAGTAAAATTGGTTTGACGAGATCTATTTGGGTGGACTCTGCTGCAGCCCTCTGATTGGTGGAACTTTCTGTAGAGCATCATGGGTAACGGAGTTTTCCTGCACACATTCGTTAAATGATTTTTAATGAGTTAAAAGTTATTTCATGAGTTAAAAGTGAATTCATAGGTAAAGTAAAACGGGTTTTGCATAAGAAGACACACAGTAGTCTGTCATCAGCTGTTTAAAATCCTGTGGAGAAACCAGTTTTCAGCTTCAAAACCTGATGACTGAGCTCTTCAGAAGTGAATGCAATGTACTTATTTAGATAGCTAAATAAATATGTGTGTGTGTGTGTGTGTGTGTGTGTGTTCAGAAGGGAGGAGGTGCTGGGGTCACTGGTTTTTCAGGAGCAGCCTATTTAGGGAGCACCAGCTGGAAGGATCGTCACACATGGGTCATTACGTGTGTGTGTGTGTGTGTGTGTGTGTGTGTGTGTGTGTGTGTGTGCAGGTGTGCCCTATGAAGGTGCTCTGGGTACCATGGAGGGATGTAAGTGTTCAGTGACACCTCATTTCACCAGCCGCCTACACACACACACACACACACACACAGCTCATATTGCCCTTTCATATGTGTGACAAACATCAGTTCAAGTGAGAAATTCTTGAGTTTCTCAGTGTTTTTGCTCAAACTATAAACACAAGATCTCTCTCCGTCTTTCCCTGTATGTAATTGAACATCAGTAATAGTTTTATAGTTTAATTAATGCACATAAACAGTGATGGTTATTGTTTATAAAGGTGATTTAAGTGTTATTTAAATGATATTTAAATTTAATATACTTAATTAAAATATAGGGCGGCACGGTGGCTCAGTGAACTCACAGCAAGAAGGTTGCTGGTTCGAGTCCCGCCTCGAGTTGGCATTTCTGTGTGGAGTTTGCATGTTCTCCCTGTGTTGGCGTGGGTTTCAAACATAATTACAAATATAGTTTTTATTTCTTTATTAGTTTAGTTATATTAGTTAATTAGTTATATGAATAGTTTTAAAGTACTTATTATTTTTATTTATATAGTTTTAACCTAAGCACAGAGTTAACATTATAACTATTACAATATACACTCAACGGCCAGAAACTGTGATGCTATCATGTCAGTATGGAGCAAAATCTCTGGGGAATATTTCCAGTAGCTTGCTGAATCCATGCTACAAAAGATTAAAGCAGTTCTGAAGGCAAAAGGGATCCAACCTGGTACTAGTAAGGTGTACCTAATAAAGTGGCCAGTGAGTGTATGTGTATATACATTACGTTGACATGTAACAGTAACACTACAATAAGTCTTCATTAATTAATGTTAATGTATTTACACTAAAAAGATCAATCTTGTCATGCATTTAATAAGCATACAACTTATTATTGCATTATTATAACAATAGTGTATCTTGTTATCATCAGTTAATACACTGTGAGTTAAGAAGAACTAATGAGTAACTTTATTGACAAATATGATCTAATTTTGCACCCAATACCTAAATTTAAAGCTTACTGAGCTAAAATCATAGCTAATGGTTCATTAATATTAATAATTGTAACTTTAATTAAAGTGTGATCAACAATCCGACTGAAAACCGCACAGAAAAGTCGAAAAATAACCCCAAAGTGTGTTCCCTTGAGCTCAGATTGAGCAAGCTTTGAGCAATAGCACAGTCCTGCAGGGCTCGCGGCTGAGATTAAACTATAAATCAGAGGCGGATTGACCTTTAGCAAAACAGCCGTCAGTAAACACACACGCCGGGCCTCTGCATTTGTGTGTGTGTGTGTGTGTGTTGTTTGCGCAGGTAAAGCGATCCACCTGAGAGTGTTTGCTGCTTCAGAAGCGTCTGGAATAAAGCACAGCGGCCGTGTGCAGATGTGCAGCTGAAAACATCTGTGTTTGTCAGAGAAGATCTGTGTGTAAATGATCAGAAACGCTGCTGTTTGTCTGACGTTCCCCGAATAAACACTGAGCGTGTGCAGACTACTGTGATTAAAGAAGTCTTCTGCTGTTGGGGTTTTTTTTTGAGCGTGTGTGATTGCTACAGAAAGCAACTCTTTAATTATTTATTTGAGGAAAAAAAAAAGCTAAAGAAACATCACGGAAGGCTCACTCATGAAAGATTTTACTCCTTATGCAAACCACTTTGAGCTGAATCAACACAAATACTTGAGTTTTTTAAGACAACTTAATTATTCGATGTTGGATCCACTTTAGGTTGTTAAATAATCAATTTGTGGGTGTCACAGTGGCTCAGTGGATAGCACTGTGGCAAGAAAGTTGCTGGTTTGAGTCCCGGCTGAGTCACTTGGCGTTTAGGTGTGGAGTTTGCATGTTCTCCGGTTTCCCCCACAGTCCAAACACATGCGCCATAGGGGGAATTGATTAACTAAATTGGCCATAGTGTATGTGTGAATGAGTGTATTGGGTTGCCGCTGGAAGGCTGCATAAAACATATGCTGGAATAGTTGGTGGTTCATTCCTCCGTGGAGAGCCCTGATAAATAAAGGGACTAAGCTGAAGGAAAATTAATAAATGGTCTTGCTTAGTGTTCGACAGAAGAAAGAAACTCGGTTTGGATCCCCCTGTGGGAGGGTAAACAGTGAGTAAATGTTCATTTTTGGGTGAACTGCCCCTTTAAATGGCGGGAAGCAGTTTACTAGATGTGTATTTCCAGAGTGTGTGATGGATGTTTGTCAGTGAGAAAGAGTCTGTTTCTGTCTTTGAGCTGTAATCAGGATCCTGGTCTTGTGTTTTATGAGTCTAACAGCAGGTCCAGGATCATAAATGTGCTGAGAGAAACGTGCATGAACTGGGAACTGTGTGTTTGCGTCTGTGTGTGTGTGTGTGTGTGTGTGATCTGCATCATACGATATGTAACAGTACATCTGCTTTTGACGTTGGGGTCATGCGATGATGACCTTCATGATATGCAGTTGTGCTTGAAATAGGGCTGCACAGATATCGGTTCAGCATCAATATCGCAATGTGTGCATCTGCAATAGTCACATCACAAGATATGCAATGTTGAGTCTGAATTATAGTTGACCTGCAGAATAGTATATAATTACTGTATGTTTTTGGAATTTAAGAGACCACGCATCACACAGCTGCTGCACATCCATGATCCATGATGCCAATCTCCCGTTCCGCCACATCCCAAAGCTGCTCTATTGGATTGAGCTCTGGTGACTGTGGAGGCCATTTGAGTACAGTGAACTCATTGTCATGTTCAAGAAACCAGTCTGAGATGATTGAGCTTTATGACATGGTGCGTTATCCTGCTGGAAGTAGCCATCAGAAGATGGAGACACTGTGCTCATAAAGGGATGGACATGGTCAGCAGCAATACTCAGGTAGGCTGTGGCGTTGATGCTCAGTTGGTACTAATGGACCCAAAGAAAATCTCCCCCACACCATTACACCACCACCACCAGCCTGAACCGCTGATACAATGCAGGATGATCCATGCTTTCATGTTGTTGAGGCCAAATTGTGAGCCGAGCATCTGAATGTGTCAGCAGAAATGGAGACTCATCAGAGCAGCAACGTTTCTCCAATCTTCTATTGTCCAGTTTTGGTGAGTCTGTGTGAATTGTAGCCTCAGTTTCCTGTTCTTAGCTGACAGGAGCGGCACCCGGTGTGGTCTTCTGCTGCTGTAGCCCATCCGTCTCAAGGTTGGACGTGTTGTGTGTTCAGAGATGCTCTTCTGCAGAGCTCGGTTGTAGCGAGTGCTTATTTGAGTTACTGTTGCCTTTCTATCAGCTGGAACCAGTCTGGCCATTCTCCTCTGACCTCTGGCCTCATCAACAAGGCATTTGCGCCCACAGAACTGCCGCTCACTGGATATTTCCTCTTTGTCGGAGCATTCTCTGTAAACCCTAGAGATGGTTGTGCGTGAAACTCCCAGTAGATCAGCAGTTTCTGAAATACTCAGAGCAGCCCGTCTGGCACCAACGACCATGCCACGTTTAAAATCACTTAAATCCCCTTTCTTCCCCATTCTGATGCTCAGTTTGAACTGCAGCAGATCGTCTTGACCATGTCTACATGCCTAAATGCAGTGAGTTGCTGCCATGTGATTGTCTGATTACAAATTTGCGTTAACAAGCAGTTAAGCGGGTGTACCTAATAAAGTGGCCGGTGAGTGTATAGTTTCTAGTTTAATATAATAAACCTCCTCATATGGAAATACTCCTGTTAGACACATGAAAAAGGCTACCCAATGTAGGTACAGTAACGAATTACATTTCCTTCATCACTGACCACCGCTGATTTGTATTATTATAATCTTCACACAACATATTCCAGTTATGCCGAGTTCAGACTGCGTGATTTTCAAGGTAGTCGTGTCACAGATGTTTTCACACTGCTTGACTATCTGGGCTAGCGTTTCGTCGCTGCTTTGTTTACACTGCAAGATGGATCAGAGACAGGGACTTTCACATTGCATGACTTTACTATAGGGAAAATCGCCGACAACTTCGTCTAAACTACGTCTCACAGCCAAAAACACGTCGTATATCTTTTGTTATTGACTACATAATGAGAAAGAAGCCTTTAATGGGGTAGAACATGTACGTGTTTGCTCACCTGGGTTTAAAGGGAATTAGCCATTTCTCCTCAACGTTGATAATAAACTAATTTCTTTCTGTATAAAACGTCAAACAGACACGGTTGCTCCTGAGTCCTGTCAAACCTACACTAGTTTTACCTCCATTTCGTGGGTCCAAATAAACCGAAAAAGAGCACTTTTACCTTCTCCCCCAGCCTCCCGCTGGCCTGCAGCAGGTATACACACACACACACACAAGTGAATGCCGCTCTCTCATTGGCTGTAGGCGATCGCTGATGTTATTTTCAGTCAGAACTCAATTCACACGGCATGATTTGAATCGCCGACAGCTCCAGATATTCAGCACGCCAAATATCTCACAGGCATCGGCGACTCATCGGCGATTCTCTCAGATCGCGTCTTTGATCGTTCATACTGTGTGATTGTCACTCACGTGCACGAGCAGCGATTAGCCTGTGATTTCAGGCATTTGTCGGCGATTTCTCAAAACCTGTCGGCGAGCCAAAATCAGGGCTAAAATCACACAGTCTGAACTCGGCATAAGGCTGCATGCAAAATATATTGAGGATCATTGAAATGCAATAAAAAAGCATCTGTGAATTTATATTGTTGAACTTTACATTTACATTATATTTACATTTAGTCATTTAGCTGACGCTTTTATCCAAAGCGACTTACAAATGAAGACAAGGAAGCAATTTACACAACTATATGAGCAACGATGAATAAGTGCTGTAGGCAAGTTTCAGGTCTGCAAAGAAAGTGTAAGAAGCAAAACATTAGTATTTGTTTTTTATTATTATAATGTAGTTAGTGGAGGGGTCAGAGAGGGAATTGCAGATTAGTAAAGAAAGTTTAATCCAACTTTGGAACTTTAATCCAAATCATTTTTATAAGGGCTTTGACCACAGTTGTGTGTCAGCAGTGTGTGAATATCTCCAGACTCTAAAGGTAAACAGTAATTAAATGTATTTGTTATGATAAAACTTGATGAAGACAGTCTGCAGAAACACTTTGACTGACAGTCTCCCTTTGTATGATGTCATCAGAGGGGGAAAGCCCCGCCCACTAGTGCCCATCTCTCCCTCATTCGCATAAACATCCTTGAGTGAGAAGCAGCCGTCTGTTCATTAGCCGTTAGTGTTTTGAATCTGCTGCTATGCTGATGCATAGGCATTTGTAGCTCCGCCCTCTTCTGAAAAGAGTACAATCTCATTTGAATTTAAAGCGACCAAATTTAAAGGATCAAAGCCTAAAAGGGTTCAGAGAGTTAGAGAAGATTATCTGTGTGCTATTCTCAGCTCAAACTCCACACACACACACACTCTAGAGACATATCTTACATCTTTACATTAACTTTACATTGTTTGCAATCAGCCATCAGTGGTGTGTGTGTGTGTGTGTGTGTGTGTGTGTGTGCGTGCGTGTGTGTGTGTGTGTCGGCGCAGGTGCTGGAGGATCTCAGTCAGGTGTGTGTTGTTTCTGGATTATTTTAGTTCTGTTGTGAGATGACCTACTTTAAGAAAACAGCACAATCTCAGAGTCCAGTTCTGCTGTTCACATTGTGATGGACACACGCACACGCACACACCACCATAAATCACACATCAGACAAAAGCAAGACAATCAACAAATGCAGACGGCGAACAGAAAAATATTCATTTTCCTTCCCTTTATTCATCAGGAATCGCCAACTTATATGTTTTAGATAGCGGATTGCAACTGCAACACAGTACTGGGAAACACCCATACACAGTCATTCACACACTTATACACTACGGGCAATTTAGTTAATCAATTCCCCTATAGGCGACGCAGTGGCGCAGTAGGTAGTGCTGTCGCCTTGTAGCAAGAAGGTCGCTGGTTCGAGCCACAGCTTGGTCAGTTTCTGTGTAGAGTTTGCATGTTCTCTCTGCATTCGCGTGGGTTTCCTCCGGGTGCTCCGTTTTCCCCCACAGTCCAAAGACATGCAGTACAGGGGAATTGGGTAGGCTAAATTGTCCTTAGCGTATGAGTGTGAATAAGTGTGTATGGATGTTTCCCAGAGATGGGTTGCAGCTGGAAGTGCATCCACTGCGTAAAACATATGCTGGAATAGTTGGCGGTTCATTCCGCTGTGGCGACCCCGGAATTATAAAGGGACTAAACCAAAAAGAAAATGAATGAATGAATGAATTTTCTTATAGCGCATGTGTTTGGACTGTGGGGGAAACTGGAGCACCCGGAGGAAACCCACTCCAACACGGGGAGAACATGCAAACTCCAAACAGATACGCTAACTGGGACTTGAACCAGCAACCTTTGCGTTTTTAACGTCATTTCTTCTTCTTCTTCGTGTGTGTGTGTGTGTGTGTGTGAGTTCATGTGTGCATGTCTGTGAAGTGTTTGTGCACGTGTCTGTGTAGGTATAATGTTTAAGTGTGTGCGCTTGTGTTTGTATCTGTGGATTTAACACAGGCGTGTTTAATGCGTCACTCCTCTCAGAGTTCGGATCTAATCAGGGCCAATAAGGAGAATCTATTTGGACAAACCTAAGAAACAATTATTCATAATTAAACATCACAAAAGCACACGGGCAGATTCCTATTAGCGCAGCGGTTTAAGCCATCTCCAGCCCTGGCACTGCTCTAAAGTCTATTACAAATTACAAGCTCAAATTGAATTTGGCTGGAGTTTGAACGGACTAACCTGCCAGTTTTTATTCCCATTTAGAGTGATCCACTCGAGTCTGTGTGTGTGTGTGTGTGTGTGTGTGTGTGTCACAGGATGCACGCCTCTCGCTCGTCCTTTTTCCTTTGATGTCTTTCCCAAAATTCATTTTCCTCCATTAGACAAATTATTAAATGTCTCATTTTCAAACATGATGCAAAAAAAGACCAACCATCTTTACACCAGTTATTTCCAGACCTCAATTCAGAAGGTGCATGACGGAGAACTCATTTACATGCTGCACATGCATTTGACATCTACAGGGCTCTATTTTAACTATAGGCGCAACGTCTAAAGCTCATGGTGCAGGAGCATCAAGAGCGTGTCTCAATCCACTTTTATTTTAAGGATGGATAAATCCGCTGTGCGCCCTGGTGCATGGTCTAACAGGGCTGTGCTTATTCTCTTAATGAGTTCTGTGTGTGTTTGGAGCATAGCGTACATTAAACCAATCAGAGTCTCGTCTCTCATTCTCTTTAGGAGTCAGTTGTGTCGCTCCATGGTGCATTTACATGGCGACTTTGTGAGTGCACAAAGTGATTGCTTCACTAGCGAGAAAACAGTTAAACAGAGCATCTGCAGCGCGAGGATAAAGAACGAGCCTCCACCATTCAGCCTCTTTACTGTCTCTTTACTCCTTTACTTTGGTGGAGTGAGGAAACGGTGGAAACTCACTCCACTGAACACATCCATTAGCCCACATATTTAATTCTCTTTGTTAAGCGCAAAGATTTGCTTCACAACTGTTTCTAAAATCAGCTCTAATCCCTAGCAAAGGAATAAATGAACAATAATAACAAAAAACTGAGTTTCATCCAAACACACGTCCTGTTCTTATGCTGATGCAGACGTCTCCAAAACCCCACAGCTGGACAAATCTACACTAGTGTTTATTAAAGCAAATATAGATCTACAGATAATCAATAATACTGCTAATAATAATCACATTATACAGATGCAGATCATCATCAATAAACTGGTAAAGCCCCCCGAGGTGAAGAAGGCATGGAGGCAGTGCTGTAAAAATCATCATTTCTGGATCATTGTAATTGTTTTCATCTGTAAACATATTTGTGTGTTGCTGTTCATCCTGTGTGTATCAGCAGTGTGTACGTGTTTGGACCTGCATAGGCACATAACTAACACTCTGCTGGACTTTAGAGCAGCTTGTAGTTGGTCAATAGTGCGGTCTATTTCAATTAATTAATATAGCAACTTTCCAACAATGTGCCTTCACACACCTCCTTTACAGACCAGCACACACATGAGTAAACAGAGTGGCGTAAATGGATTTACCAGGTCCGGATTGGCTAATCGGGAGGACTGGGAGAATTCCTGGTGGGCCGATCCATTTTTTGGCCACGAGGGCCGGTGTCCCTTGCTGCTTGCACTCTCAGCAGTCACACGCTTTTCATTTATTCATGTATTTGACCATAGCCTGACTCTTTTTATTCATTATTTTGCCGCAGCTCCGCTCTTTTTATTTATTTTCTCGCAGCCCCGTGAGTAAAATGCAGCCCGCAGGGTAAATCATCATTTGACCCCAAACTGCGGCACCTTAGTTAATATAAGAATTTGAAAAGTTAATATTAATGAATAATACACCTGCTTAATGAAAATCAGATGATTCGCTACTTAATAAGTCTGATATAATTTGATCAGAGATCTTAAAGGGGTAGAAAGAGATTCAGGTCAGTCACAGTGCAATATATATTTTTTGTTCCCCACACAACAGCGCTGTTGTGGTCCAGTGGTCAGCACGTTGTGTTACTACGCAGCTGACGAGTGATCGATTCTCATCTGGATATGTATAGTTATAATTTTTTTCATTTTTATTGTTAAGACATATAATACTGTTAGGGTTTTTGAACATTTGAAGTTCTAAATCAGCTGTTTTCTTGAAAAGGACGCGGTAGTGTTATTAGAAACTGAATTGGAAATGACCTTATTTTGATATGGTCAGTCGTGAACTGAGGTGGGCCGGTCTAAGGCTTAACACTCAGGGCTGAAAAGGAATCCCACTCCGGGCCTGGGATTTACTATTTAAACAACTTGGCGCAAAACATCAAAGTTACTGTTGCGCTGGTCTGAAAACAGCAACAAATTGCACCAAACACGTCTTGCGCCTTATTGTCTGGGGTGTATGATACGACCCTAAATGTTGTATCGTGAAATAATCATTTTTTGAACCGGTTTATTGAAATAAACTGTCCGAACAATCCAGTTTGTGGAAAACATCCAAACTTCCCACTGCTAATACACACACACGCACCTGGCCAACATCTAAGGCTCATTGCGGATATGTACCCAGGTCTACATTTCTGGGGAAAGTGAAATACATAACCGGAGGTACATCTGCTTGCAGTTTTTTTTTGCAAATCCACCAGAGGACGCTGTGTATGCTTTTTTGATGATCACAAATTCCTCTCGTGTGTCCTCTTCTCACATAAATGCACCAGAGGGCGCAATAAACACTTAAGCCAACCAGGGGTGCATTTCCGAAAATAATCATTAGCCAACTAAGGTTGCAAGTTGTGTCGTTACAAACATAGTTCCTTGATTTGGCGTTTCCCAAATCCGCCGTTTCAACTAACATTCGCAAACTGCATCGCAGACGTGTGCACTTGCAACTACACCTCTGGAGCTGTAGTTAGAAACATAGCTCCTGGTTGTGTTCTATTCCCATTTATCCCCTCTATGCCCTATTCATTTAGAACATTGTAACATTTACACTAGGAATTATTTTAATAAAACAGCATTAAGCTCATCTCTCTTAAGTGTAATTTGCTTTCTAACTATTTTTACAGTTCAGTTTTAGTGTCTTCATGTTCACAATTGCGCTTCCTTGGCAATGCACTTAGAAAACTTTAATGACAAAACTGTAAAAGTAGACTGTTCAAAACTAACAAATAACCATTATTCTACTATTTAATAATAATTATAACAACAACAACAATAATAATAATAATAATAATAATGAAAGGGACTAAGCCAAAAAGAAAATGAATGAATGAATGAATGAATGAATGAATCATCATCATCATCATCATCATCATCATCATCATCATTCATTCATTTTCTTGTCGGCTTAGTCCCTTTATTAATCTGGGGTCGCCACAGCGGAATGAACCGCCAACTTATCCAGCAAGTTTTTACGCAGCGGATGCCCTTCCAGCCGCAACCCATCTCTGGGAAACATCCACACACACATTCACACACACACACATACACTACAGACAATTTAGCCTACCCAATTCACCTGTATCGCATGTATTTGGACTTTGGGGGAAACCGGAGCACCCGGAGGAAACCCACGCGAAGGCAGGGAGAACATGCAAACTCCACACAGAAAGGCCAACTGAGCCGAGGTTCAAACCAGCAACCTTCTCACTGTGAGGCGACAGCACTACCTACTGCGCCACTGCCTCGCCATCATCATCATTAATATTATGAAAATTATTATTAAAGTAGAATTTTTTTATTTCCTAATAAATATTACATTTTTTTAAATAAATTGCCTCATTATTTATATGACTTGTATATGATATTTGAATAGGGGTTAGCTTTTTGTAAGTGATTTTATGCTTGTGAATAGACTATGTAATGTTCTCAATAATACTTGTAAAGAAAACTCTAGCTCTAGATGTATCGTTTACATATATTTCAATTGATATGGAAAGCGAATGGATGTTTTTACCAAAACTAATATTGTATTATTTTAAATGCGTGCGCGTGTAAAACAATATAAACTGCACAAATAAATTATAGGGTGCTTCTCAAAAGAAGTATCTACTCCACCCCGTTTAGAGCAGCACTATGGACATTATTAACTAGCGTGGTTCAAATGAGGGCTCTGCGACAGAGAAACTACAGGTTTTGGGAAACGATCATCTCTACACTGTTCTTTTTCCTAATGATGCATCGTACTATGATAGTTTAGCCGTGATTTGTTTATTTATTTATTTTTTTCTGGAGCCGTTTTTTGCCAGACTCGAACCCTGTCATTGCGGTCAACTCAGTTCTACATACTAAGTCCATCAGCGTATGTAGCGAGCTACTGGGAAAACTGGTAACACCGGAAATGCATTCATGTCTTTATTGATATTATTAATTTAATTACTATTATTATAATAAAAATTAATTCAATTAAATATAAAATTAATAATAATAATAATATTACTCTTTATATTTATTTTTTTTACAATTATCCCATAAATAACCTATGAAAATAAATAGTATGAATAATAAAATGGGCGACATGGTGGCTCAGTGGTTAGCACTGTGGCTTCACAGCAAGAAGGTCGCTGGTTCGAGTCCCGGCTGGCGTATCTGTGTGGAGTTTGCATGTTCTCACCGTGGTTTCTGGTTTCCCCTACAGTCTAAACACATGGCTATAGTGGAATTGACGAACTAAATTGGCTGTAGTATATAAATATGTATGGGTGTTTTCCAGAACTGGGTTGCGGTCCTGGGAATTTTTGGTGGTTCATTCCACTGTGGCGACCCCTCATAAATCAGAGACTAAACTGGAAATAATCTTCATTATTATTATTTTTTCATAAATATTATCTTTTTCAA
>NC_141041.1:1522500-1532500 GCF_052040795.2 Danio rerio
GTTTCCTCCCACCATCCAAAAACATGCAACTTAAGTTAATCAGCACCATAGACATGCTCCTAGTCAGTAGCTATCTCTTAGGAGCGATCACTATCTGTTCATCAGCTACTACAGCAGGGGAGTTCTCCTCACTCTCGCTTTGGGAGCGGGTGCAGTACTTGCAAACACAAGAGCAGTTCAGTTCTTACCACACCATTGGCTAATTAAACAGAGTTCACTTGTTTTTACTGCTGTTCACTGCATCTTCTACTGCTGTTGAACTTTATTGTACTGTATTTGAACTGTTTATACTTCACTGTATTGCAGTTTTGCAACTGTACTTTATTTTCCTGCAGTTATACTTCAGTTTACTGCAGTTGTTTTCTGTAAGGGGAGTGTGAGGTGGTGCTACTTGCCTTATGGTCGGCGCATTAGTGACTGTATTATCATCGATAACGTTACTTGTTGAGCACAAAAGTTCATAACATACAAAATCGTAAAAAAGGAAATAGGGCTGGGCGATATGACCTAAAATTAATATAACAGTATTTTTCATCTTTTGAACGGTGATGGTATAATAAGCCTTTTTTTTTTGGTACATTTTGTAAGGAGTAGCCTGTCCTGTCCCTTTAGTATGTAAATAAAGTTAATATTGTTATAATATAATAAGTAAATAGTAGGTATCTTTATCAAAAAGCGACATGGGAGAGTATTATGCATTCTCAACATATTTATTTTGCAATAAACCTAAAGAACGCCAGAAAAAAATTAGGAGCCCCAGAAAAATTTAATTTAATTTAATTTAATTTAATTTAATTTAATTTAATTTAATTTAATTTAATTTAATTTAATTTAATTTAATTTACTTTTATTTTATTTTTTTATTATTTAATTTAATTTAATTTAATTTAATTTAATTTAATTTAATTTAATTTAATTTAATTTTATTTTATTTTATTTTATTTTATTTTATTTTATTTTATTTTATTTTATTTTGTTTTATTTTATTTTATTTTATTTTATTTTATTTTATTTTATTTTGTTTGTATTGTATTTTAAAACAACATCAATTAGGACTAACAAAAACCAGAAACAACTGTCTAACTAATGCTGAGATGACATTGATATTTGTGTGCAATAATTCCAAAACAAATGTCTAATAATTATAGAATATTAATAATGATGAAAATGACAATGATAGTAAAAATTAATTACATTTCTCATCATCATGCTGCCTTGAATGTGCTTGAATGTGAGTTATCTGCTATAAAAAGTCCTACTGTTACTTTATGAGAAATACATTTATGGTTTGCATCGAACTTTTTAAAATTAAACAGCGACAAAACTGAAGCCCTTCTCATCGGCACTAAAAGTGTTTTGGATAAAGCTGATCATTTCACTATAGACATTGATAACAGTACAATTTTTCCCTCCATGCAGGTAAAGAGTTTGGGTGTCATCTTGGATAGCACACTCTCATTTGAAGGTCACATTAATAATATTACACGTACTGCATATTTCCACCTGCGTAATATCACTCGTCTCCGCCCGTCTCTCACAACTAATAACACAGCAACTCTTATCCACGCATTAGTTACTTCACGTCTAGACTACTGTAATGCACTTCTTTCCATAAACTCCAACTGGTTCAGAACCATGCAGCTCGTGTCATCTCTAGGACCCCATCTCACGAGCACGTCACACCACTCCTCTATCAGCTTCATTGGCTTCCAGTAAAGTATCGAATTGATTTAAAAATATTACTTCTAACTTTCAAGGCACTTCATAATCTCGCTCCTCAATATCTCACTGAACTTCTCCATATCTACACCCCTTTACGTACCCTTAGATCAGCCAACAACTCCACCCTGGCACCACCTCGAACTCGATTGAGCACAGTGGGAGACAGATCCTTTAGCTCTAAGGCGCCTAGGCTACACTCAAAAAAATCAACTAGGCATGTATTGGATTTACAAAATAAAAATTTGTCAGATTGAAAAGAACAAATCAAGTTTACGTATGTTAAATGATTAATTCATGTTATTTGAAACTGAATCAAGAAATAATCCAATGAATTTGATCAGAACATGTTGATTCAATGAGACTGAGACGCTTCAAATCGACAAGTCTCACTCTGGAGAGTCACTTCGCGCGTATCAGTAGGTGGCGGTAGTGCATTTGGATGTCACCATACGAAAACAACAAGAAGAAGTATCACCGCGTGTTTTCGGCACAGTTTGCGAATTGGTTTTCCCAAGAGCTTGAATGTTATGCATGTTATGTTGCTGGCTAAATGTTTCTTATACATTTTATATTACATATTACAATTTTGGATATTATATAACATTTTGTATCAGAATATTAGGGAGGAAATTTGTTTAAATGTGATTGGTGCCTGATAAAGGCTATAATAAAAGAAATATATATATATATATATATAACATGTTTTCTGTCCTTTTTATGTTGAATTACTTAATTTTAAATATTGTTTTATAGTATTGTCATTTAAAAAATGTAATTTAAACAACAGGGCGAGGCAGCGGCGCAGTGGGTAGCACGTTCGCCTCACAGCAAGAAGGTTGCTGGTTCGAACCTCGGCTCAGTTGGCGTTTCTGTGTGGAGTTTGCATGTTCTCCCTGCGTTCGCGTGAGTTTCCTCCGGGTGCTCCGGTTTCCCCCACAGTCCAAAGACATGTGGTACAGGTGAATTGGGTAGGCTAAATTGTCTGTAGTGTATGAGTGTGTGTGTAAATGTTTCCCAGATGGGTTATGGCTGGAAGGGCATCCGCTGCGTAAAAAACTTGCTGGATAAGTTGGCGGTTCATTCCGCTGTGGTGACCCTGGATTAATAAAGGGACTAAACCGACAAGAAAATGAATGAATGAAATTAAACAACAATATTGCTGATTTAACAAGACATAATTTTGTTAAAGTAAAGCTTTGTATTCGCTATTGCGTTTTAACTTGTTTGGTCAATGATTGTTTTTAGTAATTTGTTTAGCATGACTGCTGATGCTCATTGTAAGACGACCTTGGGTGTCTAGAAAGGCGCCATTTACAAATAAAAAATGAATTAAACAAAATTGAAGCATTGCAGTAAGAAATATTTATTTTTAACGACTGTTTTTATATGCATGTCAATTTAATAAATAATGTTTCCGCTACAAAACAAATGAAAGATAATAAATCATTAATTTCAATGCTGAAAGCTGCAAAACAATAATCAGTAACTTAATAGCAAATTATTATAAAAAAAAATAATATTGGGACTTTCTCAACTTTTCAAGCGCCAATGGAAGCGATCACTGTATGCAAATAAACCAGCTCAGACAGTGGCCTATTGCTGACTAATTTCATTGGCTGACACTGTTATGATGATCGCTTCAGCTCCCACTTCAGACTCTGTAAAGCAGGGGTCTCAAACTCAATTTACCTGGGGGCCGCAGGAGGCAAAGTCTGGGTGAGGTTGGGCCGCATAAAAAAAAGTCCTCAAAAGTCCTCAAATGTCATTATTAACAGTTTTAATTATTTCTTCTGAACATGAAGTGTCCTGAACATTAACAGAACATTGAGTGAAGATTATGAACAGTTCTTCTGAACATGGCATCTTTTGCCTACTTCTTACTGCCAGAGACTTGACAGCGCTTCTTCTCACAAATCTGAACCACATTTGGCTTTAGAGCGGACGCAGTTGAGACCCTCAGTATGGCTTGAAGATGATCATCATTAAGTCTAGACCTGTACTTTGACTTATTGAAGTCCTAGGGAAAAAAAGTGGGGGAACTCACTCAAAACTTCCATTCCCTCACCTAAAAAAAGGCGTATATATGTATAAATAAAACACCCCCACCCCACTCCAGTCACATCAATCTGTACCAGTGTGTATCTACCTATAATATCAATATATATAAGATGCAGGGCAGGCACGTGCACACATAGGGCTCAACCTGTGCAGAGCACATGCCCTTTTTAGTCTTGCATAGAAAGTGCCCTTCCAAAATGATCAAAAGTGCCCCCGCGACGCGACACACCCTCGGTCCCGCCCTTCAGTAGGCGCGCGATAACACCGCTCTTGAGTACGCGCGTGACAACACAGCTGATCAGAACGCGCGCGACAACGCACATTGAGTGACAAGCGTGCTGTGTACGGATAGAATCAGCGGAGCGGGGAGCGCTCTCTCTCCCCGCTCCGCTGATTCTGTCAGAGTACAGCGGTCGGCGCGGGCCACAAAATATTGCACTGAGGGCCGCAAATGGCCTGCGGGCCGCGAGTTTGAGACCCCTGCTGTAAAGCATTGATGCTGAAGCCATGTGTGAATGGGGCGTTACTACATCCTTGCACATCGCTGAAGTCCAGCATCTTCACACTGGCTTTAGTCTCGACTAGTGCGGTTGAAATACATTTGTCCTGGGAGCACTGTACAAATATGGCGGCACTATTGACGCATGCTCAGAGTCCGTCTGCGATATCTAGCGTACATATCTATGGATCAAACTAGCAGTGTGAGCTAACAAAATCAGTGTTTATTTTTGATGTTGTGTACTTGAATGCAACATTTCTCCCTTTGATTTAGTTTAACTTGTACTGAGAAGTGTAAAGTTCCAGATGTGCTTTTGGTCAGTGTGTGTGCATCTAACAGTCGTGCTGTGATGGACGTGATCATGTTCGTGTGGTGTAATGGCTGTAAATCTCCTTCATATGTGATCAAATTGCAGGAATCAGTTCGATAATTTGAGCGTGTCAGAAGACGGCGCAGCGCTAGCTCAAACTGACAGGCTAATTATGAAGCCATGACTCTCTGCATTCAGCAGACCACTGACATACAGCAGGAGATGATACTGATGCAGGTGTGTGTGTGTGTGTGTGTGTGTGTGACTTTTAGTGAGTGTTATTGATCCCCAGGGGGCAGTATTAACCCTCCACTTCAACATCACACACACACACACACACACACACACACACACACACACACACACACACACACACACACACACAACCAGTATACATACATACACATGCATGCAAAGTCCACTTAAATACATGTGCACACACACACACACACGCTCCACATAAACACTCACACAACCCACACACAAACACACACACATAATCAATATACATACACACACTTGATTACACAGTCTACATAAACACTGAGTACACATGCACACACACACACACACACACACACACACACACACACACACACACACACACACACACACACACACATATGGTACGCACATACATGCATGAACACACACTCACAGTGCACACACACATGCACACTTAAACATGCATGCTCAACACATACATACACAACAACACAACACGTACACATTCAAACAGACACTCATATTACACACATACACACATATGCACATACATGCACAAACAAACACACTAATACATATACTTTAACACAGACACACATGCACTCAGACACGTATAACACACACACACACACACACACACACACACGCACGCACGCACACGCACACACGCACAAACAACCAGTATACATACATACACATGCATACACAGTCCACTTAAATACACATGCACACACACACACTCCACATAAACACTCACACAACCCACACACAAACACACACACATAATCAATATACATACACACACATGATTACAGTCTACATAAACACTGAGTACACACTCACACATATGCATATGCACATAGGTACGCACATACATGCATGAACACACACTCACAGTGCACACACACATGCACACTTAAACATGCATGCTCAACACATACACGTGCACAACAACACAACACGTACACATTCAAACAGACACTCATATTACACACATATGCACATACATGCACAAACAAACACACTAATACATATACTTTAACACACAAACACACATGCACTCAGACACGTATTAACACACACACACACACACACACACACACGCACGCACGCACGCACGCACGCACGCACGCACACACGCACAAACAACCAGTATACATACATACACATGCATACACAGTCCACTTAAATACACATGCACACACACACACTCCACATAAACACTCACACAACCCACACACAAACACACACACATAATCAATATACATACACACACATGATTACAGTCTACATAAACACTGAGTACACACACACACATATGCATATGCACATAGGTACGCACATACATGCATGAACACACACTCACAGTGCATGCACACTTAAACATGCATGCTCAACACATACATACACAACAACACAACACGTACACATTCAAACAGACACTCATATTACACACACACACACACATATGCACATACATGCACAAACAAACACACTAATACATATACTTTAACACAGACACAGACACACACACACACACACACACACAACACAACACGTACACATTCAAACAGACACTCATATTACACACACACACACACATGCACATACATGCACAAACAAACACACTAATACATATACTTTAACACAGACACACACACACACACACACACACACACACACACACACACGCACGCACACACGCACAAACAACCAGTAAACATACATATACATGCATACACAGTCCACTTAAATACACATGCACACACACACACAAACACACACACATAATCAATATACATACACACACATGATTACAGTCTACATAAACACTGAGTACACACACACACATATGCATATGCACATATGTACGCACATACATGCATGAACACACACTCACGGTGCACACACACATGCACTCAGACACGTATAACAATCAAACACACACACACACACACACACACACACACACACACACACACACACACACACACACACACACACACACAATGTAGCTGCCTACACAAACACACACTACAATACACTCTCAGAAATCAACACATACAAACTCCACATGCAAATATGAAAACACACACACACACACACACACACACACACACACACACACACACACAGCTGCTGAAGGTGCTGCTGACAGACATTAATTCGGTGCTTCATATCATGACACAAAAGACGTCTTCCATCAAGAGTCCACACACACACACACACCCTCCTGCTGACGGCAGAATCCAGAGCACAGGTGTCCGTCACAGCCTACACACACACACACACACACACACACACAGAGAGAAACCTGCCCTCATGAGGACAACTGCACATGCATAGGACACATTCATTCCTTCATTTTCCTTCGGCTTAGTTCCTTATTTAAAAGGGGTTGCCACAGCAGAATGAACCGCCAACTATTCCAGGATATGTTTTACACAGCCGATGCCTTTCCAGCTGCAAGACAGTACTGGGAAACACCAGAACTAAATGGCCAGTGTAGTTGATCAGTTCCACTATAGTGCATGTTTGGACATTGGGGGAAACCGGAGCACCCGGAGGAAACCCACGCCAACACGGAGAGAACATGCAAAGGCCGCTCTCGGGAGACCATCTGTCTCAAGCAACGATTTACAAAAGCCGTGCAGAAATATTTAAAAAAGCAAAAGCCCTCGTATGATTTTGATCGCATTCTCGCCCCGTCGTGAACTCATTCGCTTTTATTTTTTGGATTCTGTTTTTTATCTTACCTGATTTGTCCCTGCTGAAAAATCCAGCTTAAACCAGCCTAGGCTGGTTGGCTGGTTTTAGCTGGTCGACCAGGCTGGTTTTAGAGGGGTTTTGGCCACTTCCAGGCTGGTTTCCAGCCATTTCCAGCCTGGTCTTAACTGGTCAGGCTTGGAGATGACCAGCTAAAACCAGCTTGACCAGCCTAGCCAAGCTGGGAGTCCAGCCAAAACCAGCTATATCCAGCTTAAACTAGGCTGGTCAAGCTGGTTTTAGCTGGATTTGGCTGGTCATTTTCCAGCCTGACCAGCTAAGACCAGGCTGGAAATGGCTGGAAACCTGCCTGGAAGTGGCCAAAACCCCTCTAAAACCAGCCTGGTCAACCAGCTAAAACCAGCCAACCCGCCTAGGCTGGTTTAAGCTGGATTTTTCAGCAGGGGTGTATATGTCTGTTCAAACTCACACCCAAAACCCAGAGTGTCCACTTTCACTTGGCTTTAAATCGCATGTACAGAGTTCGTTTGGAAAACAGCGTCTGTTTATCAGTATGGAGCACGTCTGACAGTCACGAATGAACTGACTGCTAGCCTATAGGTTAAATTTTGGTCATTTTTCAAAATAAAAGATTTTTCAAAATAAATGATCGTTCAGGCTCAGAGTATAGACCTTTTTCATGGCTGCTGCATGGAGGGCGCCATAGCGACCAGCGTCTTCCGGTAGAATGCTAAAAACTTCCGTTTACAGCGTGTACAACTGGTAATTTGCGCTCCGAAAATGGGTTTCAATAACGTTTTTAATGGATAACAGAGTGCTTTTGTGACACACAACTTAGAAATGTGTCTGTTAAAGCCGTTATAATCTGTCACATGTGGTTCAAGCGCGTCAGAAATACGAGAAAAACGTTCTCCTAGTTCACGTGTCTGCCGTCAGAAATACAGTGTGTGTGTGCGTTCCCGGCCTGTCAGCTGTTAGTTCAGCGGCTCTTTAACACACACACACACACACACAGAGAGAGAGAGAGAGAGAGAGAGAGAGAGAGAGAGAGAGAGCAAACCAGATTACTGACATGAAACTTAACAGGTATGAAATTCGTGCAATTTACAAAAATGACCAATAAAAGCAACCCGGGTCATTGTGGAAACGTAGCCCCGCGGACGTTTCTGCGGACCGCAATTTACGTCCCGGGAGGTACGTATTCGAGCGCGAATAGCCGCCGGATCGAAAAAAAAAAAAAAGCCCTCGTCTTCGATTTTGACCGCGTTATCGGATCCCGCCGTGTTCTCGCCCTTATTTTCCGGATTCTGTTTTTGTCTTACCTGATTTCCGGAACCCGACGTTCCCCGGACTCGATCCCGGTCGTCGTCCACCGCGGCCGGCTCCGGCTCGTCCTCCTCCTCCGGGGCCTCCGCTCCGCCGACGCAACGCTGTGAGCTAGGCGGACAAACTGATTGCGTCGGGAAAGCCCTCCACTCGGAGGCGAGCCGTCAGCCGGCGAGCGCGAAGAGGAGGGGCGGAGCGGCGCCACACCGCCCCGCGGCGTTCGCTCGAAAAAAACCAAACGCGGCCTACGTTTCCAGAATGAGCTTGGGTTGAATAAAAGTCTGTTGTTGATCCTCTGCTGCTGATTTGCTGTTCATTCTAATCGCGAGCCGTTTGTGTTTTATTTCGTGTGTTGTTTTCACCACGGTTTGTGTTTTTCTGTCATTTGGAAATGATACTAGCCTATATTTTCACGTTGTCACGGTTATTAAATCAGTGTGTCAGTGGCACAGTACAGGCTACGTGTGTGTGTCAAACATTTTGCTGAACTACATGTGTTTGGGCTGGTTATATATTTGAAATAAAGAGAAAATGTTGACTTTAGCGATGACGAGGCTTCATTTAAACTGCAGAAGATGCCGTCTGACAACGAGGGGAAAACGCCTCACAGCAGCTGTTCTCCATCCTATTAGATCACATTTCTTTAAATGATCAGTCCAGGAGATGCTGCTGATGGACAACAGTATTAGTTCAAAGAGGATGAAAAGCAGGTAAAATAGATTAAAACTCGTTTCAAAGCTGTCCAAATGTGACCGTTTACACGCATCAACTGCCGACCGGAAGTTCTTCGCATTCTCCTTGCGCATACACGCAAAGCATCATGGGTAATTTTGCGTTCCTAGAAAAAGGTCTATAAATAAAACAGAAACAAATAAGGATTTTTTTGTGCGGCCCTATTGGTCTATAGATCAGTGCATCAAGTGAATTGATTTTTAGCAGCTGATGACGCGATGCACTAAAGTCAACAATCTATGCACAGCGCTTTGATTGTAGGCTTTAGAGAACAGCCAATGATGATCACAATGGTGTTATCGCAAGCATTAAATTATTAAAATTTTGTTAATTTTTTCTTTCATTACTTAGTAATTCCTTCGCGTACCACTAGAAGCCCGCGTATCACTAGCGATACCATA
>NC_141041.1:1537500-1612500 GCF_052040795.2 Danio rerio
CTGCATCTTAACACTAGTGAAGCCAAACATGCAGACCATGCTTTCAATTAACCTTTCAGATTATTAGTTCAGAACTAACATCCTCTTTAGATTAGCGCTATTTTAGAGCCCAGCAGTGTGTGTGTGTGTGTGTGTATGTGTGTGTGTGTGTGTGTTTGAAGAGAGCGGCCTAATGGTTTTAATAAGGTTTACGAGAGCTCTGGTATTTCCCCTACAGCTGCATTCATGCTCTGCAAAAGTGCCAAACACTTTCTGGACTGAAGAGAGAGAGAGAGAGAGAGACTAGGCTTTAAACAAAACAGATACAGATGTTTCTACAGCAGGTTACTCATGAGTGTGTGTGTGTGTGTGTGTGTGTGTGTGTTTACAAGAGAGTTACAATGAAATCTAAAATTTGCAATACATTTAAATAAAAAACTCAAAATTCTGAGAAATTAAATCAGTGCAACAAAATATAAATAAAAAAATGTCAGGATATACATGCACCGGCCACTTTATTAGGTACACCTGTCCAACTGCTTGTTAATGCAGCTTTCTAATCAGCCAATCACATGGCAGCAGCTCACTGCATTTCTGCATGTAGACATGATCAAGAGGATCTGCTGCAGTTCAAAGTGAGCATCAGAATGGGGAAGAAAGGGGATTTAAGAGACTTTGAACGTGGCATGGTTGTTGCTTCCAGACTGGCTGCTCTGAGTATTTCAGAAACTGCTGATCTACCGGGATTTTCACGCACAACCATCTCTAGGGTTTACAGAGAATGGTCTGACAAAGAGGAAATCTCCAGTGAGCGGCAGTTCTGTGGGCGCAAATGCCTTGTTGATGAGGCCAGAGGTCAGAGGAGAATGGCCAGACTGGTTCCAGCTGATAGAAAGGCAACAGTAACTCAAATAAGCACTCGCTACAACCGAGCTCTGCAGAAGAGCATCTCTGAACACACAACACGTCCAACCTTGAGGCGGATGGGCTACAGCAGCAGAAGAGCACACCGGGTGCCGCTCCTGTCAGCTAAGAACAGGAAACTGAGGCTACAATTCACACAGACTCACCAAAACTGGACAATAGAAGATTGGAGAAACGTTGCTGCTCTGATGAGTCTCCATTTCTGCTGACACATTCAGATGCTCGGCTCACAATTTGGCCTCAACAACATGAAAGCATGGATCATCCTGCCTTGTATCAGCGGTTCAGGCTGGTGGTGGTGGTGTAATGGTGTGGGGGAGGTTTTCTTTGGGTCCATTAGTACCAATTGAGCATCAACGCCACAGCCTACCTGAGTATTGCTGCTGACCATGTCCATCCCTTTATGAGCACAGTGTCTCCATCTTCTGACGGCTACTTCCAGCAGGATAACGCAGCATGTCATAAAGCTCAATCATCTCAGACTGGTGTCTTGAACATGACGATGAGTTCACTGTACTCAAATGGCCTCCACAGTCACCAGAGCTCAATCCAATAGAGCACCTTTGGGATGTGGTGGAACGGGAGATTGGCATCATGGATGTGCAGCCGACAAATCTGCAGCAACTGTGTGATGCTATCATGACAATATGGAGCAAAATCTCTGAGGAATAATTCCAGTAGCTTGTTGAATCTACGCCATGAAGGATTAAAGCAGTCTTGAAGGCCAACCCGGTACTAGGCACACCTAATAAAGTGGCCGGCTAGTGTGTGTAAATCTGAATTGTGTGATGGAAAAAAAAATAATAAACTTAGTCTGAACAATTAAACAATTTGAATTATGAAATTTAAAAATTACAGTAAAAATGACAAGGTAGATTCTTAGATTCAAACTCAAAGGAAAACCTTTGGAGGAAAAGTATTTTACACTCATTATTTCTAAAGAACCAGGCGGTGCATGGGGAAAGCCAAGAGCATTATCAATGACTCCAGCCACCCAAGCCATAGACTTTTCTCTCTGCTACCCTGCTAGGCATACGGTCACGCACCAGCCGACTGAAGGAAAGTTTCTTCCCTCAGACTGTCAGACTGATGAACACTTAATACACCACACACAGGCCCCGTTTACACTAGTGCGTTTTCGTTTTCAAAACGCATAAGTTTTGCTACGGTTACGCCATCCGTCCACACTACGCCGGAGTTCTCGAGCGCTGAAAACGGAGCGTTTTGAAAACGCTGGAGAGGCCGTTTTCATTATGAAGCGCTGCTGCTCCGTCCCAGTGTGGATGAGGAAAAACGGAGACATCTGAAAACAGAGGCGGGGCTGCTGAGATTCGCTACCTGATTGGGGCTTTTGTGTTATTGCGTATCCTTCCCTTATTCGTCAAGCCTCTATCACATGACTATAACACATGACTTTAACGCTACAGGAAGACAGTACTATAAACAACAACATGGGCACAGAAATGGGAGCGTTGTTTGCGCTATTGTCTGGTTTAGACGGCATTGTGCAGTTATTCATTTGTTACGTTTAGCAACAACTCGACCTCGTCGTCTGTCCACAAGAATACCTCTCTTGCTTTCTTTGCCATCGCGTTTAATGTTCAACCGGCGTTTGTTGACTAATAATAACCAAATGCCGAGCGAGACACATGCATTCTGTTCATACTAGAACGCGCATGCCCAGAGTGCACAAATGGTCATGTGATATATGTTTTTGGTGGCGTAGTGTGGAGACGGAGATAAGTTCAGAGACGCTAGGTGAAACGCTAGTGTGGACGCGGATCGTTTTTGATCTAAAATTAAAACGCACTAGTGTAAACATGCCACAGACTCTTCCATACCCTCACTGCACACCATCAATAAGTAGCATGCACTGCACTTTAACCAACCCATACTTGAAACAATACTGCCTACAACTATATGGACACATATTCATCGTACATATCGCTGTCAATTTTACATTGTTGTTGTACAGGCCTGTGCAGAGACCGTCCAAAGGGCATGTGCAGGCTATATTTTTTGAAGGGGGGGTGGGGGTAGGGTTGTTGTTGCGCGCGTACTGAAGAGCGGTGTTGTCGCGCGCGTTCTGATCAGCTGTGTTGTCGCGCGCGTACTGAAGGGCGGGACCGAGGGTGTGCTGCGTCGCGAGGGCACTTTTGATCATTTTGGAAGGGCACTTTCTATCCACGACTAAGGCCCCGTTTACACTAGTGCGTTTTAGTTTGAAAACGCATAAGTTTTGCTACGGTTACGCCATCCGTCCACACTACGCCGGAGTTCTCGAGCGACGAAAACGGAGCTTTTTGAAAACGCTGGAGAGGCCGTTTTCATTCTAAAACGCTGCTGCTCCGTCTCAGTGTGGATGGTGAAAGACGGAGACATCTGAAAACGGAGGCGGGGCTGCAAACGTTCGCCTCTCTGATTGGGGCTTTTCCTCAATATTAAGTAGCCCACACACAGTTCAGTCTCGCATCCTCTTCTTGTAAGTTCAGACTTCGCAAGTTTGATCAAGGCTGCAGTCTCCCCCTTCTCAGTTTGATATGGAAAACATACCGAGGACACGGGTAAATCTTCAAAGGGAACAGTATACTTTATAACTGCATTCACATCACCCTGGCTACGTTGTTTCACTTTCTCAACAATAAAATGTAAACATGATTTAAGGAACTGCCTATTTTCATTTTAATATTAGCAACTTAACAGACAGCAGACATGTTGAGGCGCCGTGCTGCATATATGAGCGTCATCTTCACTGTGTGGATATTTATAACAAAACGGAGCCGATAACAACTGCCTCCTTTCAATTTCAGTGAAAATACGAAACACACCCTCTCTTCTGCTGAATATCAGTTTTAATAATCGACAATTATAAAAGTATAACATACAATAAGTTTATACATTGTAGGAAATAAAGGCAAGCGATCAGTCAATGTACCTGGATTAATCATTAACTTATCTTTGCGCTCAGCCAAAACAGGTTACCCGTAACTTAATAGATTCCAATGACCAAAGTCAGGGAATTGGCCTATGTCGTTAGATAAAGACAACAACATGAATGAAATATCACGTTTAGCAAATATAGTGAGATTAGATCCAGCGGGAGATGCTTGATGAGCAGTCCGACAAGCAGAGCTCTCATCTGGGTAGAATGCTGGAGCTCTTGCCCGAGAGTGTGTGTGTGGTCACGTGATGTGCGTTTTCAGCGTTTTGGTGTGGAGGGAGAGCTGTTCAGAAATGCTGGGTAAAACGCGAGTGTGGACGCGGATCGTTTTCATTCTACAACGCCGTTTTAAAACTAAAACGCACTAGTGTAAACGGGGCCTAAAAAGGGCATGTGCTCTGCACAGGTTGAGCCCTATGTGTGCACGTGCCTGTTGTTGTATTTGCACTGTCTGGAGCCAGCACCTAAGCTTTTCACTCATCATAGCACACGTGCTGCTGATGATGTGACAATAAAAGTGATTTGATTTGATTTGATTTGATTTGAGAAAAAAGTCAGAATGGGTGAGTTGTAAAATTTGCAGAAAAGATTTGATTTGTGAAGGAGAAGTAATACTCAGAATTGTGCATGTAAAATCTGAATTGCATTTGTAAAGTTACATTTGTGCGGTGGAGCAGTGGGGAGCTGGAGGAAGTGTCTGGGGGACGGGGAAGTCTGGGGTTCTCTCTTGAGACTGCTGCTGTCACGACCCGGCCTAGGAAATGCAGATGAAAATGAATGAATGTGATTATATCAGAATATTGTGCCATTTTATCCTGAAATAATCAACGCACTTATAAATAAAGCCAGTGTGCTGAATAGCCTCAATTGTTGTGTGAAATCATGTGGGTAAATGTGAGCGTTCATCAGTGATTTCTGCATTCAGACACTTCATAGAGTCAGATCATCACAGACATGATGTGCATGTGTAGTAATATTTCAGCATTGCTGTGTTTTTCTGCTGGCCTAAAATATTTGGACATGCGGTTTGATTTACTGTGGCTGTTTTCTCTGTTTTTGTCCAGTGACCTTCAGTCTGCAATGTTGATTTCGCTGTTTGTTTTCATCCACCAAGACAAACAATCAGCTCAGGAATCACAAACATCTGGAAAAACTCAACCAAACTGACCAGCTGTACACTCATCTCAACACATCCTCAAGGTGATTTACATGCATTTACAGATATTTTACAAAATGATTTCAAAAAAAATAAATCCCTTAATACTTTACTGTGTAGAAAACAAGCCAAAAAAAAGTAGAAGATTTGAAAAATAAACAGTTGAAGACAATTTTTTTGTGTTTTAAGTTTCTCTGAAGTGATATTTAATACAGCTAAGCAGTTTAATTTACCATGGCAGTGCTATCAGTCATTTAGGGCGGAGCTATTAGTCATTTAGGGCGGAGCTATCAGTAATTTAAGGCGGGGCTATTAGTCATTTAGGGAGAAGCTATCAGTCATTTAGGGCGGGGCTGTTAGTCATTTAGGGAGGAGCTATCAGTCATTTAGGGCAGAGCGGTCAGTCATGTATGGAGGAGCTATCAGTCATTTAGGGAGAAGCTATCAGTCATTTAGGGCGGGGTTGTTAGTCATTTAGTGTGGAGCGATCAGTCTTTTAGGGCGGAGCTATCAGTCATTTAATGTGGAGTAATCAGTCATTTAGGGCGGAGCAATCAGTAATTTAGGGAGAAGCTACCAGTCATTTAGGGCGGGGCTATTAGTCATTTAGGGTGGAGCTATCAGTAATTTAAGGCGGGGCTATTAGTCATTTAGGGAGAAGCTATCAGTCATTTAGGGCGGGGCTGTTAGTCATTTAGGGAGGAGCTATCAGTCATTTAGGGCGGAGCGGTCAGTCATGTATGGAGGAGCTATCAGTCATTTAGGGAGGAGCTATCAGTCATTTAGGGCGGGGTTGTTAGTCATTTAGTGTGGAGCGATCAGTCTTTTAGGGCGGAGCTATCAGTCATTTAATGTGGAGTAATCAGTCATTTAGGGCGGAGCAATCAGTAATTTAGGGAGAAGCTACCAGTCATTTAGGGCGGGGCTATTAGTCATTTAGGGTGGAGCTATCAGTAATTTAAGGCGGGGCTATTACTCATTTAGGGAGAAGCTATCAGTCATTTAGGGCGGGGCTGTTAGTCATTTAGGGAGGAGCTATCAGTCATTTAGGGCGGGGCTGTTAGTCATTTAATGTGGAGTAATCAGTCATTTAGGGCGGAGCAAGCAGTAATTTAGGGAGAAGCTACCAGTCATTTAGGGCGGTGCTATTAGTCATTTAGGGTGGAGCTATCAGTAATTTAAGGCGGGGCTATTACTCATTTAGGGAGAAGCTATCAGTCATTTAGGACGGGGCTATTAGCCATTTGGTGTGGGGCTATTATTAATTTAGGGTGGAGCTATCAGTCATTTAAGGTGGGGCTATCCGTCATATAGGGAGGAGCTATCAGTCATTTAGGGTGGAGCTATTAGTCATTTAGAGCAGGGCTATTAGTCTTTTAGGGAGGAGCTATTAGTCATTTAGGGCGGAGCTACCAGTCGTTTAGGGCGGGGCTCTTAGTAATTTAGGAAGGGGCGACTCCTATTATTTAGGGCTGTCATGGCGTGTCTCGTTCTGCTCTGCCTTCAGCTATTCATCAATCTTCCTTCATTTTGTTAGCAACACTCATCTTCAAACAATCCAATTGGTTCCTCAAGGAGTGAAATCATGCACCGCCCACATTTGTTTTTAGCTTCATGACTGTTTCAAGTGGTGTGCATCACCATAGAGGAAAAAGGACAATCTTAACTTCTGCTTCATACTGACTTTAATACGACTCAGTTTTTGTCCAGTTTCTTGAGCTCTGACTTGACAGCTGTGACCAATTTCTGGCCCTTTAGCCCCCCGTGTGAAGCCCTGATTCGTCCCGTTCTCCCCCTGAGCTGCGGGGAACAGCAGAGAGCCCAACATGTCCAATTATATCTACCCTCTGTCCAATAAACACACACACACACACAGCAGCACACAGGTGCAGGAATGTGCAGCACACACACACACACACACACACATGCAATTACTTCCTCTTACAGCCGTCACATCTGGGAAAAATGCCACATGAATCTGGGAATGTGTTTTACTGCAGCGGCGCTGATGCAGGTGCGGAGAATGACTGAGAAAGAGGACGCTCACATTGTGTTTGCTCAAATACATCTGAATAAGGCGCACAGATTATATGAGGAGACTTGTGCATCTACAGAGCAGGATAGCACAGAATTATGAATGAGACACAGCCGATATTATTTAACGATGAGACACACAGCGCAGTTGCAGATTAATTCTTCAGATATTTCCCAAGTGATGTTTCACAAAGCATGGACATTTTCACAGTGTTTGCTATTCTGTTTTTCCCCTGGAGAAAGTCTGATTTATTTTAGTTTGGAATAAATAAAAAACCTGCTAAAGGAAATGTTACTAAGAAGTTATATAAGAAATAGTTTATTTTCTCGATGGGCTACAGAACAAACCACTGTTACAGGTTGTTTTCAAGCACATGGTTCTGGTGACGTGTGAAACTGAACGGGAGACACAGAGGAAAGTCTGTATTTTTGTGATGTATACCATATTTCAAAGGAGATATCAATAGAAAATAAGCACATATGTTGAGCATGATCCTTAAATCACGGAGAGGCCTGAGTTTTCAACTGAACTGAAATATATTTGCCTGTGATTGAGGTGGTAGATCCCGGGCTCTATTTTGACGGTCCATGCGCAGAGCGCAAAATGCAGGGCGCAAATTTCAGAATCCATTTTTGCTAATTTAAGGACTGGAAAATCTGCTTTGCTCCGTGGCGCATGGTCTAAAAGGGTTGAGTTTAGTTTCTTATTGAGTTGTAGGTGTGTTTTAAGAATAAACCAATCAGAGTCTCATCTCCCATTCCCTTTAAGAGCAGCTGCGACGCACCATAAGCGCATTTGCTATTTACAGGACGCAAAGTAAGTCTAAGTGGAAAAAATGAGCAATTTACTAGCAAACAGTTAACAGTTTACAGTTAGTTAACAGAAAACGGTTAAACAGCATCTACTGCGTGAGAATGAGAGATAATGGATCTACTCTCTTGGATAGGGAAACCTTGTACACACAGACATCAATTAGCCTATAAATAATTAATTGCGTTTGTTAAGCGCAAATATTTGTTTCAAAACTATTTCTAAATTCAGTTCTAATTTCCAGCAAACAAATAAATGAACAATAATAATGAAGTGTGCTCAAAAACCTGAGTTATATCCTAAAACACATGCTGTGCCCCATATGGTCTAAAACCTGACAGGTGGACAAATCTAAGCTTGTTTTTAATAAAACAAATATAAATATGGATATAATCAATAATACTGCTAATAATAATAACATTATACAAAAGCAAATTGTTATGAATGAACTGAAAAAGCCTCCCGAGATGAAGAAGGCATGAAGGTAGTGGTTTTTCATATTTATGTAGGCTAGAAAATAATATGTTTTGTAATATTTTAATCCTTTATATTCTATATCTATTCTTATTATATCCTATATATATCCTTAATTTTGAATTTTTTTGTAAAGATATTTGCCTATTGCTCTCTTGTGTGTATTAAGCAGTGTGTAAGTGAGGCGCAACTCTGCGCTGGAGTTAAGACCGGGTTTGTTTTGGTCTAATGAAAAATCTATTATAGTTTCTCAAAATAGCAACACGCCAGCAGTGCGCCTCAGAACACCTCCCTTTTTAGACCAGAACGTCTATGGGCGCACAAATGAGCGCAGATGCATTTGTTATCAAAACGACTCTTGCTCCGAGCTGAAACTTGCAAAAAACTATTGCGCCGCGCCTTGCGCCAAATTGCGCCAGGTGTATGATAGGGCCCATAGTATACGTGAAAAAAATACTCAAGTACTGTAAATACAATAGTGTTGAAAGCATACTATCGATGATTACTTGAATTAAACTGTTGTAGTAACTATATTGTGCAGTAACTATATTGTGCAGTATTATACAGTTGTGGTACAACACAAGTAATAAACAAATTATTCAAGATTCTTTATTTTACAAACTTTTCAGCCCACAACCCCCAAAATAACAACGGCAGGGACTTGCGACCAGACATGGGTATATATACAGTTGAAGTCAGACTTATTAGCCCCACTGAATTATTCGCCCCCCTGTTTAATTTTTCCCCAATTTCTGTTTAACAGAGAGCAGATTTCTTCAACACATTTCTAATCATAATAGTGTTAATAACTCATCTCTAATAACTGATTTATTTTCTCTTTGTCATGATGACAGTAAATAATATTAGACTAGATATTCTTCAAGAGACTTTTATACAGCCTAAAGTGACATTTAAAAGCTTAATTAGGTTAAATAGGTTAACTAGGCAGATTGGTACTCTAAAGCTTATATTAACTCTTTACCACCTGATGCAGAACTTGCTATTTTCAGATATTGACAGCACATTTCTCATCTCACAGATGGACTCCAGAAGTCTTTGTCTTTAGGTTTGATTGTGGCTAAAAGGCTTTTGCTCCGGCATTGGAAGTCATCTTCACCTCTTACATTTCAACTGTGGATAGCAGACATGACTTCGGAAAGACAGACTGAAAGACTGAGATTTCTGAGGACTCATTCTATTGACATTTTTTTCAGTGTTTGGGGTTTATTTCTTAACTATCTGGGTGAGCAAACCAGCCCTCTGAGGATTCTTCAGAGTCTTAATTTACTTATTTTACATATTTAATTATTTATTTTGTCCGAGACAGTGACAAGTGTTGTGTGAACTGCTTTTATCCTAGCCAAAATAATACAAATACGACTTTCTAAAGAAGAAAAATATTATCAGACATGCTATGAAAATCTCCATGCTCTGTTAAACATCATTTGGGAAATATTAAAAAAAGAAGAAAAAAATCAAAGGGGGGCGAATATTTCTGACTTCAACTGTACATATATATATATATATATATATATATATATATATATATATATATATATATATATATATATATATATATATATATATATATATATATATATATATATGTATATATCTATATATATATATATGTGTGTATATATATGTGTGTGTGTGTGTGTGTGTGTGTGTGTATTTAGTTCATAATAAAAATATATCTATTTAGCTGTTATGAATTTATAATAATTTAATTGTTATTGATTTTACTGTGTGCTATGTTTTAAAACGTGTATTTATATATGTAGTAATTAATTTACTTTCGACCTTGTCGAGCTCTTGCAGTATTCAGGTATTGTGTCGTAGGGTTCTGCGTGAGTGCTCTCCTCAAGAAGATGCCGAATAGTGTTCCTCCAGCACTACATGCTTCTGTGCCTCATTGTTTCCAGAATGAATCTTACAGATGTTTGATCCTGCGAATCTATTAGTGACTCAACAGGAGCACAAACTCTAAACTGACAGCAGATATTAGTGAACCAAAGATTTATTAGGCACTTTATTACAATAACAAACCTTCAATGCGCTGTTATGAATAAGGATGATTATGGAAGTGATGCGCCGGCAAACTTCCTGCTGAGTTGTTTCTTATTTAACAATATGAAGCTACTCTGTCATTTAATATGCAAATAAAGCCTCAAGATGATCAATATGATTAAAAGCTGTATTGTTAATCCTGTTGGCCACAATGCTTTACATGTCTCCTGTCATCTGATTTAAAGGTTAAAGGTGTGCTCCATTGTGTATTTTAAGCAACCCGGGCTCATTGTGGAAACGTAGCCCCGCGGACGTTTCTGCGGAACGCGATTTACGTCCCGGGAGGTACGTATTTGAGCGATTTTTGTTTTCGCGGATCCGCGAGAGGCCACTTAGCGCGTTTTTTCGCGTCTCGGGCGCCTCTCGGGAGCGCGCGCCGTTTGCGCCCGCGCCGTTCTTGCGTGAAAAGCCGCCGGATCGGCCGTCTCGGCCGCCCTCCTCTTCCTCCTCCTCCTTCGCTAAACCCGAGCGATGGTTTGCAAAAGCCGTCCAGAAAAAAAAAAAAGCAAAAGCCCTTGTCTTCGATTTCGACCGCGTTTTCGGATCCCGCCGCGTTCTCGCCCTTATTTTTCGGATTCCGTTTTTCGTCTTACCTGATTTCCGGAACCTGATGTTCCACGGACTCGATCCCGGTCGTCGTCCACCGCGGCCGGCTCCTCCTCCTCCTCTGGGGCCTCCGCTCCGCCGACGCAACGCTGTGAGCTAAGCGGACAAACTGATTGCACAGGGAAAGCCCTCCACTCGGAAGCGAGCCGTCGGCCGGCGAGTGCGAAGAGGAGGAGTGGAGCGGGGCCACACCGCCCCGCAGCTTTCGCTCGAAAAAAACTGAACGCGGCCTTTACGTACCTCCGGCCACATAAATCGCGGTCTCCAGTTTTTAAGATGCAAATCAATGTGCGTTCATGCTTCACATGTAGAAAATCCGGTTGTTACATCTTACATGATTATATAAAGCTGCTCGGCTAACGTGAAAACCACTGTCATATTTCCTAGTTCCTCTGAAAGGCCCGCCCTCAAGAGGCTCTGATTGGTCAGCTAACATAATGAGCTGTGATTCACAGATCGGCCTAGGACACAGATGAACCTCACGCCTGCTCTCTACAATAACATCTGACTAGTGTCTTTCACATGTATTGGGGTTATAAGCATGTGTAAGTAATATGAAACGTTTACATATCTTTTGCAAGTTTGTTAATTGAGATGTAGAATGCAGCAAAAGCGTCCGGATTGAGATGCACTGCAGCGCTGCTGAGGATTGTGGCTGTTCACAGCAGTTTAACAGATAAATATGAATGTGTAGCTAAATTGTTAGCGGTGCCAAACAGCATTTCTCATTGGTTGCGTCTGAAACCGCCTACTACTCAGTAGGTACTGTATTTGAATTTAAACATACTACTCGGCCGTTAGAAAAGTACATTCCATACAGTATGGATGTGAAAGTATGAATGGAATTTGAACGTACTACATCCGCCGTTTTGTCATGATCACGTGACCTACCTGCGTCAATTGCGTCGCTTCACTCCCATTCATGAATTCGCTCACGGGGCATCATGGGATAGCGCAGCGTGCATGAGATGCGCACTCCAGAATTTCGCCGGAAGTAGTAAGTCATCCGGGTACTTCTCGCATACTGATTTTCGAATTCTATGTATTCGGACATACTTCTCGGCTCGCATACTGATTTTGGCGTACTATATAGTATGGATGTATGCGGTTTCATCCTTGTTTACGTCCTCGCTACAACATACTGTTATTGCTAGACACTGTGCATGTCATAGATCAATTTTCACAAATAAACACACTTACAGGTTGTGGCTCACAATCCACAGCCTTATTGGTTGGAGGAGTTTAGCTGAATCCAGCACTGAACTGGGACAGATTCTGGAAGTTCTCCTTTGTCAAATGCTAGAGCTATATGTGTTTAATAATTCCCTGGAACATAGTTAAATTAAACTGTAAGCACTTCTCTCTTTGTGTCGTGTCCTTTAGAAGCCCGAATACATAAACAAAAAGAGCCCTGTGGAAATAACAACATTTGGACCGCATTTTAGCTTTCTCTGCTGTAATATTAAAGCGCCTCTGGCCACGCCCCTTTGCAGCGTGTGGTAAATGATTTATGATATCATTAACCTGAATGTATTTTTTTTGTAGTCCACAAACTTTGTTTGCTGTAGGCTTTGCTAAGTTAAATCTGTAAAAGCCAATGTCTCCATTTGCATTGAACTTTAAACGTCTTACATTCAGAGATGTTGTTTATGTAGATATTATTCACACAGCCACATTACACATCAACTAAAGTTTAACATATGATATCATAGTGGACCACCCCTTTGATATCTCGAAATCTCCTTCAAGGCTCTTTTTGTAAGGAAGCTTCATTTCCAGAACCTTTGCTTTCTCTGTTCATCAGCGTTGGAACAATATTTCAGTCTCTTAGGCTGCTTTCACATCTGTAGTTCGCTTCATTTGGTCGGGACCAAGGGTGATAAATGATACATTGTTGCATCTTCTGCCGTCTTTGGGTGGTTTTCACACCACACTGCTGGCTTTGGTCCGAACCAGTTGAAACGAACCAAAATGCAGTCATCTGACAAAATCCACATCTCTCATTGGCCAGATGTTGTTGAACATAATCCCTAAACTGCTTATTGGTTGGTCAGAATTCACGTGCGGGAAAATGCCAATGAACTCCCGCAGGTAAACAAAACCTTTTACTCTGGAGGGACGACTGCGCTGGCTGATTGTATGCCTGCTTTAGACAAACTATACATTACGAAAATGAAGCGCGGCCGCGGCTGGAAAACAGTGTTTAATGCATCGCTCGTCACTTCAGGAGGAGGCGTGGATTAATTTAGCTAAACTGCAACATGCTCATCTTGCGGAAATATTTCCAACAATGCATCAGCTAATGTTTTCCCCTCTCTCTTTCTCTGTTGGTAAAGCGCTGTCAACAAATATTTTTCCTCCATATCCCATAATGCACAGCGCATCGGCCTACGGCAGCTGAATTAGTCCAAAAGGCACAGTACTTTTTGTGGTTGGACCTGTTTTAGTACGGATCATATTCTCACCACAAACGAACTGCTCCAGGGTTCGTTTGAAAGCATAGCGAGACCACCTCTTCAAGCAGGTCTCGGTACGCTTATTTGGTCCGCTTTTGGTGCGCACTCGAGTACGATTGCTGCATTCTCACCTGCCCAAACCAACCGCATCAAGAGGGGAAACGAACTCTAGTGCGATTCAATCGAACTAAATAAGGCAGGTGTGAAAGCACTCTAAAACAACTAAAAGCTTATTTTAGAGGTTATTTTTAAGTATTTTAATACAAAAGCTTTGATTACAAAAGTATTTAAATGTCATCTTACTAACGGAGATATCATTTCATATCAATTTTATATGAACACTCCATGATTTATGCACACTTTTGCACAAATTTGCAATTATTTGTATGGTAAATTGTATGATAATACATCATTTATATATCTGTCAACAATACATTTCCTAGTATTTTACATTGAAATTGATCATTTATTGTTTAAATTTGATCATTTACATTTTTCACAGTAGGTTGTGTTTGTTTAGTTTTTGAACAATTTTCTTTATTATATATTTGATATTAAGCCAATATATAATGTATATGTATGTATATGTATGTATATATATATATATATATATATATATATATATATATATATATATATATATATATATATATAAATATGATAAAATCCCCTTATAGTTGATGCATAAATTTAATATAGATTTTTTGCCAATTATTAATTGTAAATTAATAATATTTAGGATGATAATAAAAATAATAGTTGTTATTATTATTAATATTGATAATTATTAATGCCTATTATTAATAAAAGGTTAATATTAATGAATAGGAATAGGTGAATTGAAAAAGTAACCAGATGACCCTATTGGAAATAATACATAATTTCCAATATTATGCATATTCATGTGTGTGTGTGTGTGTGTGTGTGTGTGTGTGTGTGTGTGTGTGTGTGTGTGCCCCTTGTATTCCTTACATTGTGGAGACCAAATGTCTCCAAGTATAGCGATACCAGTAAATTTTGACCTTGTGGGGACTTTTATTGTTCCCCATGAGGAAAATGGCTCATAAATCTGACAGAATGAAGTATTTTAAATATGTAAAAATGCTGGGGGAAAATATAAAGTCTGTACAGTATTAAAAATAATACTGCTATGGGAAATCCCCATAAAGATAGCTGCACCAGTCTGTGTGTGAGTGTGTGAGGTGGAGTTGCTGGGATTCACAGGTTGCCACGGGGCCGTGTCCATGGTGACGTTGGATTATTGTCATTATTATGATTATTATGGGCTTTTGGACATGCAAGCGCAGTTCAATGAGGCTCACCGCGCCTTCCCGCATCCATTCAGATTCATTTGGCTTTTCCAAATAAATATTTATCAGTGTGAGTGAGCCAACGCTTCGTTAGGCTTGATAATTCCTGCCGCTGCATGTGGGGAGAGTTCTGGGACGTCCTTCAGGGGTCACTGGACCAAACCAGAGTTTACTCGCAGTGTCTGAGATCACGTACAGTTGAAGTCAGAATTATTTGCCCTCCTAATTTTCTTCTTCAAATATTTCCCCAAATGATGTTGAGCAGATTCAGAAATTTCTCACAGTATTTCCTCTTAGATTTTTTTCTTTTGGACAAAGTCTTATTTGTTTTATCTCGCCTAGAATAAAAGGAATTTTAATTTTTTTTAACACCATTTTAAGGTCAATATTATTAGCCCCCTTTAGCAATATTAGTTTTGGATTGTCTCCACAGCAAACCACTGTTATACAATGACTTGCCTAATTACCCTAACTTTACCCTAATTACCCTAGTTAAGAATTTACATGTCTCTTTAAGCTAGTTGGGTTAAAAATACCCCAACATATAACCCAAATATAGGTTATTGTGGCACCTTCCCAACTATAGGTTATTTTAACTCAATGCACTGGGCTATATAATTTAACCCAGTTCATTGGGTTATTTTGATTTAATGTTATTTTTTCCCAATCTGGTATTGCTATTGCTACTATTACTAGTACTACGATTAATTTTATAATTGTGACTGTGTAAATAAATAACATACGGTTTAAAAAAATACTTGAAATGTTTTATTTCCATTACATTTTTAATTGCAGACACTTGGGGCACTATTTTGACGATCCATGTGCAAAGTGCAAAGCGCAGGGCGCAAACGCTTTAGGGGAGTGTCGGAATCCACTTTTGCTAATATGGAAATATGGAAAAATCCGCTTTGCGCCGTGACACATAGTCTAAAAGGGTTGAGCTTATTCTCTTAAGGAGTTATAGGTGTGTTTTGAGAATAAACCAATCAGAGTCTCATCTCCCATTCCCTTCATGGCATCATGGCACATTTGCTATTTACATGACAACTTTATAAGTGTAGAAACTGAACATTTCACTAGCAAGAAAACAGTTAAACAGAGCATCAACAGTGTGAGAATGAAGGCCTCCTCATTATCTACTTTCACTTTCAAACTCGTGGATAGAGAAACATTGTACCTTGTACCTTGCACAGACATCCATTAGCCTATAAATAATTAATTTTATTTGTTAAGCTTAAAGATTTGTTTCAAAACTGTTTCTAAATTCAGTTCCAATTTCCAGCAAACGAATAAATGAACAATAATATTGAAGTGTGCACAAAAACCTGAGTTATATCCTAAAACACATGCTGTGCCCCATATGGTCTAAAACCTGACAGGTGGACAAATCTATGCTTGTTTTTAAATATAAATATGGATATAATAAATAATACTGCTAATAATAATAACATTATACAAAAGCAAATTGTTATGAATGAACTGAAAAAGCCTCCGGAGATGAAGAAGGCATGAAGACAGTGGTTTTTATATTTATGTAGGCTAGAAAATAATATGTTTTGTAATATTTTAATCATTTATATCCCATAAATATCCTTATTATATCCTTTATATATCCTTAATATTTTAATTCTTTTTCATATGTAAAGATATTTGTGTATTGCTCTACATCTTGTGTGTATTAAGCAGTGGGTAAGCGAGGCGCACAACTAACGTGCTCTGTGCTGGACAATAGACCGGCTTTGTTCTGGTCTATTAACAAATCTATTATAGTTTCTCAAAATAGCAACGCGCCAGCAATACACCTCAGAACATCTTCCTTATAGACCAGAACGCCTATGGGTGCACATATGAGCGCTAATGCATTTGCTATTTAAACAGCGTAGCACAAAACGTCAAAACAACTCTTGCGCTGAACTGAAACTAGTAAAAAACAATTGCGTCGGGCCTTGTGCCACATTGCGGCGGGTGTATGACAGGGCACTTGGAATGATGGCCGAATAAATCAAATATGTGTATCATTCCCCCCCAAATAATGTAGAGATGAACATGGAAGGTGGATAAACTGTTTTTATCTGTTTAATATAGATCGGTTACGAAGTGTTTGTATCATCATTAATTAAAAGTGCTCGTGCAACAGATATGAAAATCCCTCGGCACGGAGAGAGGTAAACATGAGAAAACAACAGAAATATTATTGCTCTGGAGCTTAAATAAAGTTTACAACGCAAAACAACATTACGCACGCATATCAACATACTGCTGTTCTGAGTCAAGTGAATCAGTTGACTGTTGAAATGAAAATTTTTAACCCAACTGGTTGAGTTATTAAATAAATAACCACATTTATTTTTAAATAACCCAACAAAGCACCAAACATTTAACCCAACTAGTTGAGTTATTAGGGTGACGCAGTGGCGCAGTAGGTAGTGCTGTTGCCTCAAAGCAAGAAGGACGCTGGTTAGAGCCTCAGCTGGGTCAGTTGGAATTTCTGTGTGGAGTTTGCATGTTCTCCCTGCATTCGCGTGGGTTTTCTCCGGGTGCTCCGGTTTCCCCCACAGAAAGACATGCGGTACAGGTGATTTGTGTAGGCTAAAATGTCCGTAGTGTAAGGCAGTTTCATGATGAATTGTATGAAATATGTTTGTTTAAACACTGTATTTGCTGATGTTGTGCACCGCAGAAAGCTTGATTTCCACTACTATATCTTTAGATCAACTTTTCATACAGAAGCTTTAGCATTTAGATTTAAACTTATTTTCCTAATGAAAGATTCTGAAGACATTTTAACCTTCATTTTGGCCAATAAGATGTTTAAATATATTTGTTTTTGAAAGAAGTGTCTTATGCTCATCCAGCATTGCATTTATTTACTCAAAATATAGTAAAATAACAGTATTGCATCAAAAACATTATTTTCATCAGGTTTGAATGTGTTTAAATCAGCATTTTTAACAGTTTTGTGCCATTAAAAAAGAAAGAAAGATTCTGAAGACATTTTAACCTTCATTTTGGCCTTTTTAAAAAAGAGAAAGTTTGAGGTCAGGTGTGCAGATATAGTATAATGTGAAGCTGCTTCTGCGGATCTTTACGGATTAACCAACATCCTGGATATTTTTTATAGTTTTTTTCAGAACAATATATCGAAATGCATCACAAACATGGTCAAAAACAGATTAAAAATAAATATATTCAAATGTTTTTACCCAATAAGATGTTTAAAAATATTTATTTTTGAAAGAATTTTCTTATACTCATCCAGCATTGCATTCATTTACTCAAAATATAGTAAAATAACAGTATTGCATCAAAAACATAATTTTCATCAGGTTTGAATGTGTTTAAATCAGCATTTTCATCAGTTTTGTGCCCTTTATTTAACTCTGAAACATAAAAAATGTCTTTATCATCACTACAAGGCAGTTTCATGATGAATTGTATGAAATATGTTTGTTTAAACACTGTATTTGCTGATGTCGTGCACCGCAGAAAGCTTGATTTCCACTACTATATCTTTAGATCAACTTTTCATACAGAAGCTTTAGCATTTAGATTTAGACTTATTTTCCTAATGAAAGATTCTGAAGACATTTTAACCTTCATTTTGGCCAATAAGATGTTTAAAAATATTTATTTTTGAAAGAAGTGTCGTATGCTCATCCAGCATTGCATTTATTTACTCAAAATATAGTAAAATAACAGTATTGCATCAAAAACATTATTTTCATCAGGTTTGAATGTGTTTAAATCAGCATTTTCATCAGTTTTGTGCCATTAAAAAAGAAAGAAAGATTATGAAGACATTTTATCCTTCATTTTGGCCTCTTTAGAAAAGAGAAAGTGCAGAAGTTTGAGGTCAGGCGTGCAGATATAGTGTAATGTGAAGCTGCTTCTGCGGATCTTTACAGATTAACCAACATCCTGGATATTTTATATAGTTTTTTTCAGAACAATATATCGAAATGCATCACAAACATGGTCAAAAACAGATTAAAATAAATATATTCAAATGTTTTTAGCCAATAAGATGTTTAAAAATATTTATTTTTGAAAGAATTTTCTTATACTCATCCAGCATTGCATTCATTTACTCAACATATAGTAAAATAACAGTATTGCATCAAAAACATTATTTTCATCAGGTTTGAAATCAGCATTTTCATCAGTTTTTGGCCATTTATTTAACTCTGAAACATAAAAAATGTCTTTATCATCACTACAAGGCAGTTTCATGATGAATTGTGTGAAATATGTTTGTTTAAACACTGTATTTGCTGATGTTGTGCACCGCAGAAAGCTTGATTTCCACTACTATATCTTTAGATCAACTTTTCATACAGAAGCTTTAGCATTTAGATTCAGACTTATTTTCCTAATGAAAGATTCTGAAGACATTTTAACCTTCATTTTGGCCTCTTTAGAAAAGAGAAAGTGCAGAAGTTTGAGGTCAGGCGTGCAGATATAGTATAATGTGAAGCTGCTTCTGCGGATCTTCACGGATTAACCAACATCCTGGAAACGTCTTCAGCTTTAACCCCAGCACCTAATTTCTGATGGCCCGTCCTCTTTCTTCTGCCTCCAAAGTAAATAAACCTTCATCTGAAGCGCAGCCAATGGCCGGCGCACTCTGGTTTTTTTATCTGTGGCGGCGGCGGCGCTTTTTCTATATCAGCGCTGGCAGAGCGAGTCGTGCGCTGGTTTCGGGCCTGTGAGCTGGTCCTGGCGCTGGAAAATCAAGCCTTTGAGGCCGCGGCCGCAGGAACACTCATTTATTTGCGCTGGTCTGCGGGCAGAAGTGTGCGGCGCTCTCCCAAAAGGAAGATTATTTTAAAAAGAGAGCCTATATCTGCTGAGCGCGCACTTTTGCTGTATCAAACCCGCCTTTCAACGATGGTCCCACTTTCAACATGCACTTTCTGATGAGCTTCAGGCCTGTGAGATGCAAATGTGTGTGTGAGGAACTGAACGCTTCTGTGTGTGTGATAATCTTGACTGACGGCTGACCCGCGCTGGATTATAGGCCGGCCCAATATAGCCAATATAAACCATACATTTAGGACGATTCCAACACCGATAGGGAAAATTGAGCGACATTGTGATTAGATAATGAAGTTTTAATGTGGTTTTGGTGAATTTCGTCAATGATTCAGAACCAAAAATTGGTATATGAGTCAATTCGGACTGATTCATTTGGACGGATTCAAATGGAAGGTAGAATTAAGTTTTTAAATGATTTAAATGATTCGTTTGGACTGATTCATTTGGACTTAATCAAACATAGAATTGATTCTTCAATGCAAAAATAAGGATTTTTTCAATGAAATGATTCATTTGGACTGATTCAAATATGGAATTGATTCTTTAACGAATGTGCAAAAATAAGCGTTTTTCTAATTAAATGATTCATTTGGAGTAAATTAATTATTGAACTGATTCATTAGCAAAAGTGCAAAAATAAGGTTTTTTTCTAATTAAAGGATTCGTTTGGATTTATTCATTTGGACTAATTCAAATATAGAATTGATTCTTTAACGAATGTGCAAAAATAGTTTTTTTATCTTATTAAATGATTAATTTGGACTGATTCAAAAATGGAATTGATTCATGAAGATATGTGCAAAAATAAGGATTTTTTCTAATGAGATGAATCATTTGGGCTGTTTCAAATATAAAATTGATTCTTTAATAAATGCAAAAATTCAAAAATCAGGATTTTTCTAATTTAATGATTTATTGGGACTGATTCAATTGGGCATTCAAATATAGAATTGATTCTTCAATGAAAGTGCAAAATAAGGGTTTTTCTCATTTAATGATCCGTTTGGACTGATTCAATTGAACACTCAAATACAGAATTGATCTATTAATGTGCAAAAATAAGGATTTTTACTAATTAAATGATTCATTTGGACTGAGTCATTTGGACTGATTCAAATATAAAATTGATTCATCAATGAATGCAAAAATAAGATTTTTACTAAGTAAAGGATTTGTATGTACTGACTCATTTGGACTGATTTAAATACAGAATTGATTCATCAATAAATGTGCAAAACGAATAGTTTTTCTTAATGAATGATTTGTTTGGCCTGACTCATTTGGACTGATTCGAGTACAGAATTTATTCATCAATTAATGTGCAAAATCAGGAGTTTTTCAATTAAATAATTCATTTGGAGACTGATTCATTTGGACTGATCCGAATATTGAACTGCACGGACAAAGAGGGTTGAGGAGTCGCATACAAAGGAGAAGAGCGGGGGTGCAGGAGGGGGATCGGTAAAATGAGATGCCGGATCCGAATCTGGCTTGTTCCGACACAAATTAAGCCCTGAATAAGACTGTCAAACTTACAACATGCACTTTCTGATGAGTCAATATAAACCATACATTTCTAACTATTCCAACACTCATAGGGAAAATTGACCGACATTGTGATTAGATAATGCAGTTTTAATGTAGTTTCAAGGAATTTTGTCAATGCTTCAGACTGAAAATTGGCATCTGAGTCATTTCGAATTGAGTCATTTGGACTGATTCAAATATAGAATTGATTCTTCAACGAATGTGCAAAAGTAAAGGTTTTTCTAATTAAATGATTCATTTCTAGACTGATTCAAATATAGAATTTATTCTTCAATGAATGTGCAAAAATAAGGATTTTTCTAATTACATGATTCGTTTGTACTGATTCATTTGGACTGATTCAAATAAAGATTTGATTCTTCAATGAATGTGCAAAAATAAGAATTTTTACTAAATAAACGATTCATTTGGACTGAGTCATTTGGGTTGATTCAAATATCGAATAATTTTGTCAATGACTCAGACTGAAAATTGCCATCTGAGTCAATTCGGATTGAGTCATTTGGACTGATTCAAATATAGAATTGATTCTTCAACGAATGTGCAAAAGTAAAGGTTTTTCTAATTAAATGATTCATTTCTAGACTGATTCAAATATAGAATTGATTCTTCAATGAATGTGCAAAAATAAGGATTTTTCTAATTACACGATTCGTTTGTACTGATTCATTTGGACTGATTCAAATATAGAATTGATTCTTCAATGAATGTGCAAAAATAAGATTTTTTACTAAATAAACAATTCATTTGAACTGAGTCATTTGGGTTGATTCAAATATCGAATAATTTTTGAATCAATGATTCAGATTGAAAATTGCCATCTGAGTCAATTCGGACTGATTCATTTGAACTGATTCATTTGAACTGATTCAAATCTAAACTTGATTCATCAAAAGCATTAGATACATATGAAAACATGCCTTTGGGCTAATTTGGGTATATTTACATGTTAGTTCATCTAAACTGTCCCTTTGTTGTGAAATAAAATATTAATAATAATTGTAAGAAGAATGAAATAATTATTGAGTGCACTGTAACTCACAATAGTTCAGCGTCCGCTGGGTGAATGTGCTGATCTGTCAGCTCGTGAGATATTTTAGTAAGCAGCTTTCAGATTTGAGTCTTAAACAAGGAGTGAGTTTCATCTCACTCAACAAACCTTTTCATTAGGACCAACCTGTGTGTGTGTGTGTGTGTGTGTGTGTGTGTGTGTGTGTGTGTGTGTGTGTGTGTGTGTGTGTTTTGAGCTCAGGATGTGCCCTGGACTTGAACTGCAGCAGGGTTTTTTCCCTCCTTTAAAGCCTGTGGCACCTGTACCAACCACAGTACCATCTGCTTGGCATTCAGTGTCCACACACACACATACACATACTGTACACACACACAGGTACACACATATACAAACACTCTCACACACACAGACATGTGCACACCCACACACACACACACTCATATACACAAACACACACACGCGCACACGCACCCACGCATGCACATACGCACACACACATACACATACGCACACACACATACACACAGGTACACGCATATACACACACACACAGACACGCACAAACAAATGTGCAAACATACACACATTCTCACACATATACATACAGACATGCACATAACTCATATAAACACACACACACACACACACACACAAACACTCATATAAACAAATACACACACACTCATATACACAAGCACATGCACGCACCCACGCATGCACGTACGCACACACACATACACATACTTTACACACACACACAGGTACACGCGTATACACACACTCACACACACAGATATGTGCGCACCCACATGCATTCGCACACATATACACACACACACACACAAATGTGCACACATACACACATTCTCCCACATATACATACAGACATCCACATACCTCATATAAGCATACACACACACACATATAGACAAACACACACACTCATATACACACGCACACGAGGAGGTCTGTAATAGAGCTGCTCCAGCTGGGCTTCAGGCTGGTTCTGGGCTGGAGTATTGTCTTGCGGGGGGAATCTTCTCTGTCCAGAGGAATGTGCTGAACCCGTCTGTACATCTGGAGAATCAAAGCGCATTATGAGAGCTAGCGTGACCCGCGCTGCCCTCAGACGCCCGCGCGCAGCACACAGGTGTTTGGCACGCAGTGTGTGTTTAGTGAAGGCTTGTGTTTATGTCATCATTCTCTCCAGCCTGATACACACACTGCACAACACAACACACTCCCTTTCCCAACACACACACTGCCTTTCCCAACACACACACACTGCCTTTCCCAACACACACACTGCCTGCTGCATTCTTACTGCTTTTGCTTCAAGTACATAGTTTCTTTTTTATTACCACGTTTACACACAAACAAGATCTTATTTATTCAAATATACAGCTCAAAATGAATATTAATTATTTTATTATTGTTTCCCAAGCATTGTTTAGCAGACCAAAGATAAAATAACGATCGTTAAATTAAAGAAGTATACTGGAAAATAATGGACATTAAATGACAGATATTTAATGGAAAATAACGGACGGTAAATAACAGAAATTTATTAAATAATAACTATCGTTAAATGACAGATATTTACCTGAAAATAACAGCCGTTAAATGACAGAAATTTGCCGTAAAATAATGGACGTTAAATGACAAAATTGTACTGGAAAATAACAACCGTTAAATGACAGATATTTACTGAAAAATAAAGGACGTTAAATAATAAAAGTTTACCATAAAATAACAGACGTTAAATTACAGAAATTTACCGAAAAATAGCAACCGTTAAATGACAAAAATTTACCAAAAAATAACAATCGTTAAATGATAGAATTTTACCGAAAAATAATGGATGTTAAATTACGGAAATTTACTGTAAACTAACAACCATTACATGACAGATATTTACCAGAAAATAACGGACGTTAAATGACAGAAATTACCGTAAAATGACTGACGTTAAATGACAGAAATTTACTGAAAAAATAACGGATTTTAAATGACAGAAATTTACCAAAAAAAAAAAACTGACGTTAAATGACAGAAATTTACTGTAAAATATCGAATGTTAAATGACAGATATTTACCAGAAAATAACAGCCGTTAAATGACAGAAATTTACTGTAAAACAATAGACGTTAAATGACAGATATTTACTTTAAAATAATGGATATTAAATTACATAAATGTACTGGAAAATAACAGTATTTAAATTACATACATTTACCGGAAAATAACTAACGTTAAATTACAGATAATTACTAGAAAATAACGAACATTAAATTACAAATATTTACCGAAATATCATGGGTGTTAATTGACAGAAATTTACCATAAAATAACTGACGTTAAATGGCAGAAATTTACCAGAAAAAAACAGACGTTAAATGACAGAAATTTACTGTAAAATATCGAATGTTAAATGACAGATATTTACCAGAAAAAAAAACTGACGTTAAATGACAGAAATTTACTGTAAAATAATGGAAGTTAAATGACAGATATTTACCAGAAAACAACAGCCATTAAATGACAGAAATTTACTTTAAAATAATGGATGTTAAATTGCATAATGGACGGGCTGCTCTGAGTATTTCAGAAACTGCTGATCTACTGGGATTTTCACGCACAACCATCTCTAGGGTTTACAGAGAATGCTCCGACAAAGAGGAAATATCCAGTGAGTGGCAGTTCTGTGGGCGCAAATGCCTTGTTGATGAGGCCAGAGGTCAGAGGAGAATGGCCAGACTAGTTCCAGCTGATAGAAAGGCAACAGTAACTCAAATAAGCACTCGTTACAACCGAGCTCTGCAGAAGAGCATCTCTGAACACACAACACGGCCAACCTTGAGGCGGATGGGCTACAGCAGCAGAAGAGCACACCGGGTGCCGCTCCTGTCAGCTAAGAACAGGAAACTGAGGCTACAATTCACACAGACTCACCAAAACTGGACAATAGAAGATTGGAGAAACGTTGCTGCTCTGATGAGTCTCCATTTCTGCTGACACATTCAGATGCTCGGCTCACAATTTGGCATCAACAACATGAAAGCATGGATCATCCTGCCTTGTATCAGCGGTTCAGGCTGGTGGTGGTGGTGTAATGGTGTGGGGGAGATTTTCTTTGGGTCCATTAGTACCAATTGAGCATCAACGCCACAGCCTACCTGAGTATTGCTGCTGACCATGTCCATCCCTTTATGAGCACAGTGTCTCCATCTTCTGACGGCTACTTCCAGCAGGATAACGCAGCATGTCATAAAGCTCAATCATCTCAGACTGGTTTCTTGAACATGACGATGAGTTCACTGTACTCAAATGGCCTCCACAGTCACCAGAGCTCAATCCAATAGAGCAGCTTTGGGATGTGGTGGAACGGGAGATTGGCATCATGGATGTGCAGCCGACAAATCTGCAGCAACTGTGTGATGCTATCATGACAATATGGAGCAAAATCTCTGAAGAATATTTCCAGTAGCTTGTAAAATCTAAAGTATTAAGGCAGTTCTGAAGGCAAAATGGGTCCAACCTGGTACTAGTAAGGTGTACCCAATAAAGTGGCCGGTGTGACAGCCACTGTTGTACGATAACGTGCCTAATTAACCTAGTTAAGCCTTTAAATCATACTGTAAGCTGAATACTTGTATTTTAAACTATTTAAACCAGTTAAAACCTGTTTCTCTTTCTAAGTTAAAGTAATTTAATAACATACAGCACTTGTCAGGTAAATATGTACGTTTTTACAGTGTAATAGAGAGATAGATATCAGTTTAAACCTCTGGCTTACATACAATTATAGATCAGTGGTATGAACAGTAACAGATGACTCTCTCTCTACCAGGATAATGCCATTTCTCTCATTTTGCTCATCATTAGATCACTGGCTGTACTATGATATTCCCATTTCTTCAGCTGTAAATCCATCTGATCCTTCGTTAAATCTGCTGTAAGACACACACACACACACACACACAAACACACACACACACACACACACGTAATGGGTTTTCACACTGTACCAAAAGAAATGTCCCCATGAGGTCGAAATGTACTGGTATTGCTATACTTGTGGGGACATTTGGTAAGGAATACAAGACACACACACTCACACGCACACACAGGAGAGCAGACTTCACATCATACGAGGATCAATACGTCAAACATGATGATAATAATACAGTACAATCTTAAATCAGCTTTGGCGTGTATCTGTGCGTCTCGAGACATTGAGAGTCCCAGGATTAAAGGCTTAGTGAATCCTCATTGTGTCAGCATTAAGACATTGAGCATTGTGCGCTTAATCTCCCACAACATGCCGGATTGCCTTTGATGGACAGTTCAGGGAAACCTCACAGTTCACTAATCGTTTAGTTTTGCAGAGGAACATAGAAATATAAAAGTATTTGTTATTCCTATCTAATGAATCGGTCCACACGGAAACTGCACACAGAAAGGTGAACATTTCCACAGATGTGTTTTGTCCATCATTGAGTGTGTTTGTTTACTTATGCAAATGTGTGTAAATTTATTCAGTTTCAGTATTATTATTTACTAATAATATGTATTATTATTATTTTGGTATTAATAGTATTATTATTATTATTGTTGTGATTATGGAGGTGATGCTGAGTATGCTAATGATTATTATTATTATTGGTATATTATTATTATTATTATCATAATTGAAATTATTATGATGACTATTATTATTGGTGTTATTATTGTTATTGATATAATTAATATTACTTTCATAATAATAATTATGATTATTATTATTATTTTGATGAATATTATTATTATCATAATTGTAATTATGATGATAAGGAGGATTTTAAATGAACAATAATAATAATAATAATAATAATAATAATAATAATTTATTATTATTTATTCTAATTGTTAATTTTTTGTGTTATTATTATTATTATTATTATTATTAATTTAAAATCCTCCTTATCATCATAATTACAATTACGATAATAATAATTTTTATCAAAATAATAATAATAATAATAATAATCATATAATAATTATATGATTATTGGTATTTTATTATTATTATTATTATTATTATTATTATTGTTGTTATTATTATTATTATTGTTATTATTATTATGGTTGGTATTATTGCTATTTTTATTATTATTATTAATATTATTATTATTATTATTTGTATTAATATCATTATTATAACTATTGAGGATGATGATGATAATGATGATGATGATGATTGGTATTTTTATTATTATCATTATTATTATTAGATTTGTAAATAAAATGTTCAGTTTGTTTAATTTTTATTTTAATTTTTATTTCATTTTGATTATTTAATTTGAAAAAAAAAAACATACAGCATATATATACAACATCATTCTATCTATCTATCTATCTATCTATCTATCTATCTATCTATCTATCTATCTATCTATCTATCTATCTATCTATCTATCTATCTATCTATCTATCTATCTATCTATCTATCTATCTATCTATCTATCTATCTATCTATCTATCTATCTATCTATCTTTATAAAACAGCATAAGCTCCAATTAAAAAAACGCATTAGAGGCCACAGAAAATGTAGAGAATACAGAGCAGTAGTCGTCTAAATAATAAATAAATAAGTAAAAAGCACACACTGTGCATAATTATATGGTTAGTATTTTTATGCATGAGTCGTGAGTCTCCCTTCGGGTCGTGAGACTTTAAACACACTCGTTTTGTTTTGTGTTTCAGTGCATAAAGCAGAATCCAATCAATGAGGAGCTGAACTGCCGAATTCCCATACAGAAGTTTGCTGAAGTCAGAGGAATGGGTTCATAACCTCTGATTGGCCGGTATATTGATTACTGTGGTATTTCTGCATGATCAGGCAGGAATCTGTGTGAAGTTTCAGCATGGGTTTGTCTTTGTTTCCACAGCTGCGTCTCTGTGCTTTCTGCTTTTCTTTTCTTTTTCCTACGGCTTTACCTTCAGACGCTCATTTCTGAGTATAATTGCTGCAGTCTGAACAACTACAGCCTCAATACTGTACTGTACATATCTGTGAAGAAGTACAGAAGGTGAATATGTTCAAATATTTTCCAGGAGCATGGAATTTTTCACAGTATTTCCTATAATATTTTTCTCTTGTGGAGAAAGTATTATTTGTTTTATTTCTGCTAGAATAAAAGCTGTTTTTAATTTTTAAACCCATTTAAGGTCAATATTATTAGCCCCCTAAAGCAATATTTGTTTTGCATTGTCTCCAGAACAAAGATACTACATACTAGTATTTTAAACAATATCTGATTAACCATTGTTATACAATGATTTGCCTAATTAACCTAGTAAAATATATAAAATATTCATCAGTAATGCAATATTTGGGTTGATATTGGGTCAAATACTCACAAGGTGCATAAGAAGTCAAAGTGATCAAATATTTATCAATAATGCAATATTTGGGTTTATATGGGGTTAAACAACACCAAATATTAATCATCCTTTATGCAATATTTGGGTTGATATAGGGTCAAATATTCATTGGTAAGGCACAGGGCCGGATTAACCAATTGGCCTTATGCCAGGGGCCCGTGCGCACTAGGGGCCCCTGCGAGGGGGGAGAAAAAAAAAGACAATTTCGGAGTGTCTTTTTAGGCTAATTGCAAATAGCGCATCTAGTTGGAATAAGCTTGGGTTTGGTTTGGCGCACCTTGTAAGGCGCACAGCTTCATCTTTTGACGCGATTGATCATCAACTCGGTTCAATCCACCATCAGCTGAACTCGTGCTGCTTTTTTTACTCCCCATTACATATCAGATTGGAGATATATTTATTTTTAACAGAAAGGAAACATTTTTAAAAAAATAATGCACATGTGATATAAAGTCACAAGTGTCTCGTGGGAATTTAATAACGTTTAGCCTTATTTTAGGTGCCTCCCTCTCTGCAAAAACTATATTGCTCAGACAACTGTATTTCCTCTGCGCAAAAAAATTGCGATCGTGAAAAAAAAAAATGTATATATATATATATAGTTTTATAGTTTTATTAGTATTTTTATTCAATGCTTTGAAAAATAAGTTAAATCTTTGTAGACTATAAATACATATGTACTATATATAATTTATTTAAATATGTGGGCAACAAATTATATTCATTTTATTTAAAAAAATATTATATTATTCTTATTTTTTAAATTCAACTATAACCCCTATAGTTAGGCTAGGTAGGCTAAGGCTAGGTAGGGGGCCTTACAAGACAATGTGTCCAGGGGCCCCTGAGTTCTTAATCCGGGCCTGGTAAGGCACTATCTGGGTGCATAAGGGGTGAAAATAATAAAATATTCATCAATAATGCAATATTTTGGTTTATAAGGGGTCAAAGTGATCAAATATTTGTCAACAATGCAATATTTGGATTGATATTGGGTAAAATATTCATAAGTAATGCAATATCTGGGTGGATAAAGGGTGAAAATAATCAAATATCAATCAATAATGCAACATTTTGGTTGATATGGGGTTAAAATGATCAAATATTAATCAATAATGCAATGTTTTGCTTGATAAGGGGTCAACGTGATCAAATATTTATCAATAATGGAATATTTGGGTTGATATGGGGTCAAATATTCATAAGTAATGCAATATCTGGGTGGATAAAGGGTCAAAAGGATCAAATATCCATCAATAATGCAATATTTTGGTTGATATGGGGTCAAAAATTATCAAATATCCATCAATAATGCAATATTTTGGTTGATATGGGGTCAAAAATGATCAAATATCCATCAATAATGCAATGTTTTGGTTGATATGGGGTTAAAGAACATTAAATAATCATCGTTGATGCAATATTTTGGTTGATATGGGGTCAAATGGTCAAATATTAATCAGTACTGCAATGTTTTGCTTGATAAGAGGTCAAAGTGATCAAATATTTATCAATAATGCAATATTTGTGTTTATGGGTTTAAATAATCATAAGTAATGCAATATCTGGGTGGATAAGGGGTGAAAATAATCTAATATTCATCATTAATCCAGTATTTGGGTTGATAAGGGGCCAAAGTGATCAAATATTTATCAGTAATGCAATATTTGGGTTGATATTGGGTCAAATATTCATAAGTAATGCAATATCTGGGTGGATAAGGGGTCAAAGTGATCAAATATTCATCAATAAAGCAACATGTTGCTTGATAAAAGGTCAAAGGGATCAAATATTTATCATTAATATGGTAATTTTCTCAAAATATGCATTTAGTATTGGAATCATTTTGAAAATAATAATAATAAATAATAATTAGTGATGGTAATAATTTTAGATTGTCTCCAGAACCAACCACTGTTATACAATGACTTGTCTAATTACCCTAACTTTACCCTAATTAACCTAGTTTTAAGCCGTTAAATGTCACTAAGCTGAAAACTATCTTGAAATATATGCGCTGTTGGATTAATTATCAGATGATGGTGATGTTTTAACTGCCTGATATTGATGGCTGACTGCGTTTTCGATATGCTGAGTTCTAACATAAGGATTGTCATTACATCATCATGGATCTGAACTTCCCAGCAGTAGTGGACAAACAGTGGAGTTTTATGCTCTAAAGCAGTGGCCTAAAACTCAACTCAGACTCAGCAGTTCAGCTTTAACCCTAATTAAACACACCTGATCAAACTAATTGAGTCCTTCAGGCTTGTTGGAAACATGCAGGTAAAGTGTGTTGAAGCTAAACTCTTCAGTTTGGCAGCCCTGATATAAAGGTATGATCACACATTTAAATAAGCACAATTATCAGTGGTGGAAGGAGTGCAGAAAAGTCATACTTAAGTACCATTTCTTGCCCAAAAATGTAGTGCAAGTAGAGTAGAAGTATCTGTTGTAAAAATTACCTAGTAAAAAGTAGCCCTTTTAATAGTAGTGAGTAGTGTGTTTTACACAGTGAAAAGTTTATGTGCTTACATGCAATTTGTGCATGCGTGTGTGAATGAGTAACATTCTGTCGTGCATTTCAGGACTGTTTAAGGCCATTTGATGATTTCTGTCCTCATACAATCCCCATGAATGAAAAAAATATAGATAAATATTCCATCTTTGGGTTGATATGGGGTAAAGAAAGTCAATAATGCAATATTTGGGTTGATAATGGGTCAAATATTTATCAGTAATGCAATATCTGGATGGATAAGGGGTCAAAAATATTCAATATTCATCAATAATGCAATGTTTGGATTGATATTGGGTCGAATATTCATCGGTTATGCAATATTTGGGTTGAAATTGGGTCAAATATGCATCAATAATGCAATGTTCGGGTTGATATTGGGTCAAATATTCATTATTAATGCAATATCTGGGTTGATATTGGGTCAAATTGTCATTAATAATGCAATATATGGGTGGTTAGGGGGTCAAAATGATGAAATATTCATCAATAATGCAATATTTGGGTTGATATTGGGTAAAATATTCATTAATAATGCAATATATGGGTTGATATTGGATTAAAAACATCGAATATTAATCAGTAATGCAATATTTGGGTTGTTAATGGATCAAAATGATAAAACAATTAATCAATAATGCAATATTTGGGTTAATATGGGATTAAAAAACATCAAATATTCATCAGTAATGCAATATTTGGTTTGATATTGGGAAAAATATTCATCAATAATGCAATATCTGGGTTAATAAGGGGTCAAAATGATAAAATATGCATCAATAATGCAATATTTGAGCTGTTATGGGGTAAAAAAACTAAATATTCATCAATAATGCAATATTTGGGTTGATATGGGGTAAAAAAAAAAATATTCATCAATAATGCAATATTTGGGTTGATATTGGGTCAAATATTCATCAATAATGCAATAACTGGGTGGATATGGGGTCAAAATGATCAAATATTAATCAATACTGTAATATTTAGGGTGATATGGAGTTAAAAAAACCCATAAAATATTCATCGATAATGCAATATTTGGATTGATATTGGGTTAACATTCATCAATAATATTAAGGTTAAATATTTTGGTTGAAAAAAATCACAATGATCACAATGATCAAATAATAATCAACAATGTAATATTTGGGTTGAAAAGGGGTCAAAATTATGAAATATTTATGAATAGTTAAATATGTGTGTTAGTATGGGATAAAAATGATCAAATATTTATTAATAATGCCATATTTGTGTTTATACGGCTTCAAAATGATCAAATATTCATCAATAATACAATATATGGGTTTATATCGAGTCAAATTTGCCAGTTATTTATCTATAATACAATATTTGGGTTGATATGGGGTCGGAAATGATCAAATATTCATCAATAATACAATATTTGGGTTAGTATGGGGTACAAAAAATCAAAGATTCATCAGTAATGCAATATTTGTATTTATATTGGGTCAAATATGATCAAATGTTAATCAATAATACAATATTTGGGTTGATATTGGGTCAAAAATGATCAAATGTTCATCAATAATACAATATTTGGGTTGATATTGGGTCAAAAATGATCAAATGTTCATCAATAATACAATATTTGGGTTGATATTGGGTCAAAAATGATCAAATGTTCATCAATAATACAATATTTGGGTTGATATTGGGTCAAAAATTATCAAATGTTCATCAATAATACAATATTTGGGTTGATATTGGGTCAGAAAGGATCAAATGTTCATCAATAATACAATATTTGGGTTGATATTGGGTCAAAAATGATCAAATGTTCATCAATAATACAATATTTGGGTTGATATTGGGTCAAAAATGATCAAATGTTCATCAATAATACAATATTTGGGTTGATATTGGGTCAAATATGATCAAATGTTCATCAATAATACAATATTTGGGTTGATATTGGGTCAAAAATGATCAAATGTTCATCAATAATACAATATTTGGGTTGATATTGGGTCAAAAATGATCAAATGTTCATCAATAATACAATATTTGGGTTGATATTGGGTCAAAAATGATCAAATGTTCATCAATAATACAATATTTGGGTTGATATTGGGTCAAAAATGATCAAATGTTCATCAATAATACAATATTTGGGTTGATATTGGGTCAAAAATTATCAAATGTTCATCAATAATACAATATTTGGGTTGATATTGGGTCAGAAAGGATCAAATGTTCATCAATAATACAATATTTGGGTTGATATTGGGTCAAAAATGATCAAATGTTCATCAATAATACAATATTTGGGTTGATATTGGGTCAAAAATTATCAAATGTTCATCAATAATACAATATTTGGGTTGATATTGGGTCAGAAAGGATCAAATGTTCATCAATAATACAATATTTGGGTTGATATTGGGTCAAAAATGATCAAATGTTCATCAATAATACAATATTTGGGTTGATATTGGGTCAAAAATTATCAAATGTTCATCAATAATACAATATTTGGGTTGATATTGGGTCAACAATGATCAAATGTTCATCAATAATACAATATTTGGGTTGATATTGGGTCAGAAAGGATCAAATGTTCATCAATAATACAATATTTGGGTTGATATTGGGTCAAAAATGATCAAATGTTCATCAATAATACAATATTTGGGTTGATATTGGGTCAAAAAGGATCAAATGTTCATCAATAATACAATATTTGGGTTGATATTGGGTCAAAAAGGATCAAATGTTCATCAATAATACAATATTTGGGTTGATATTGGGTCAGAAAGGATCAAATGTTCATCAATAATACAATATTTGGGTTGATATTGGGTCAAAAATGATCAAATGTTCATCAATAATACAATATTTGGGTTGATATTGGGTCAAAAAGGATCAAATGTTCATCAATAATAAAATATTTGGGTTGATATTGGGTCAAAAAGGATCAAATGTTCATCAATAATACAATATTTGGGTTGATATTGGGTCAAAAATTATCAAATGTTCATCAATAATACAATATTTGGGTTGATATGGGGTCAAAAATGATCAAATGTTCATCAATAATACAATATTTGGGTTGATATGGGGTCAGAAAGGATCAAATGTTCATCAATAATATAATATTTGGGTTGATATTGGGTCAAAAAGGATCAAATGTTCATCAATAATACAATATTTGGGTTGATAATGGGTCAAAAATGATCAAATGTTTATCAATAATACAATATTTGGGTTGATATTGGGTCAAAAAGGATCAAATGTTCATCAATAATACAATATTTGGGTTGATATTGGGTCAAAAATGATCAAATGTTCATCAATAATACAATATTTGGGTTGATATTGGGTCAAAAATGATCAAATGTTCATCAATAATATAATACTTGGGTTGATATTGGGTCAAAAATGATCAAATGTTCATCAATAATACAATATTTGGGTTGATATTGGGTCAAAAATGATCAAATGTTCATCAATAATACAATATTTGGGTTGATATTGGGTCAAAAATGATCAAATGTTCATCAATAATATAATACTTGGGTTGATATTGGGTCAAAAATGATCAAATGTTCATCAATAATACAATATTTGGGTTGATATTGGGTCAAAAATGATCAAATGTTCATCAATAATATAATACTTGGGTTGATATTGGGTCAAAAATGATCAAATGTTCATCAATAATACAATATTTGGGTTGATATTGGGTCAAAAATGATCAAATGTTTATCAATAATATAATATTTGGGTTGATATTGGGTCAAAAATGATCAAATGTTCATCAATAATATAATATTTGGGTTGATATGGGGTCAAAGAGGATTAAATGTTCATCAATAATACAATATTTGGGTCAGAATGGGTCAAAATGGAGTTTGTGAAGATACTGAGACTGTTGTGCATTTCTTCTCTCTTCAGGACCGTCTTCAGCTCCAGCAGGAGGCGCTGTAGGAGGATCCGGACATTATAGTCATGTCAGCTTCATGAACACTTCACCTCACGCTCATAACCTGTGCTGTCAGATATGTAAAGATGAGAAGATTACAGTCTTCAGATGGTCCCCTATCAGACGACTGATCTGGAGATATCTACTGAGATATAAAACTGAACGGTAAATCACATCAAATCAAAATCAAAGTTCTTCTTTATCTCAGGCACATGCAGATTCTTCTGGTATTTTTAGTCTTACATGTGTTCAGTTCTTATATTAATTTCAATCATTTGACTAGCTAATGTTTAAATGTTTATTTGATTTATTTAATGATACAGTTATGTCATAAATAATATTTTTCAGTCTTTTAGTAGATTTATTACATTTAAAATTATGTTTTTTTCTTTTCTACTTGTTAAAAATGAGCTGAATTCAGTTTTTTGGGGGGACAACTTAATTTTATTATGTTCAATTCACTTACATTTGTAAAATCAATTATACTAACCTAATTGATTTATGTCGGGATGACATGAAGGAATTAAGTAAGCTTATTAGTTTTTTTTTTTACACATTTAAATGGATTTAACATAAAATAAATAAGTTGCTCCCAAAAAAAACTGAAGCATTGCATTGATTCAGCTCATTTGAAATGAGTATTAAGCTGCAGAGCTCAGTTTTTGAATGTAATAACTCTACTAAAAGACCAAATATACTCATTTAAACACTGTACACTAAAAAAAATGATGTCTGCAAAACTGTTGCAAACATTTTATTTATGCTGAATTCAAACAAACAAATTAAATTTAATAAAATTCAACTTAATTTGTTTGTTCAAATTCAGCCTAAATAAATTGTTTACAACCACTTAACATAAAAAATTTAGTAGATCCAAAGAATCATCTCTGAATAATTTTATTCAGTGTAGCGTTAAATAAATCATATCATTTTGAGTGTATGAGTTAACCAAACAAGTTGATTTAATTAAATTTATATGGTAAACTGTGCACACTCAAAATACACTCAAAATAACTGCTTCAAACAAATCAGCGCAAATTTTGAGGGTTTTTTAGGACAACTTAATTGTTTTATGTTAAATTTACTTACATTTTTTAAATTAATGAAGCTAACTTAATTGATTTGTGTTGGGAGGACTCGAAGGAATTAAGTTAGCTCATTAGTTTTTGCTATTTTATGTGGATTTAACATAAAAAAATAAAGATGTCCCCAAAAAACTGAAGTATTGCATTAATTCAGCTCATTTTAATAAGTATTAAGCAGTAAAACTCATTTTTTGAGTGCAAAAGATCTACTAAAAGACCGAAAATATTCATTTACAAGCTGTATTGTTAAATAAATCCTACATATTTTGGACTCGTTTACTTTTTTTTTTTTTTTTTTTTTTTGAGTGTCTGAGACTTGATTTCTTTACCAAAAAAGTGGATGTAAGTGGATTTGTATTGTAAACTGTACACACTCAAAATACATTATTTTTTGCAGCTTGTTCAAGCTACTTATTTAAAAAGAGCTGAATCAACACAAATATTAAGGTATTTACACTTAAATTTGTAAAATTAATGAAGCTAACTTATTTGATTTGTGTTGGGAGGACATAAAGAAAATAAGTTAGCTCATTATTTTTTACAAATTTAAGTGGATTTAACAAAACAATTAAGATGTCCCCGAAAAACTGAAGTGTTGCATTGATTCAGCTCATTATGTATTAAGCAGCATAATTCATTTTTTGAGTGCAGGGGTCACCAAACTTGTTCCTGGAGGGCCGGTGTCCTGCAGATTTTAGCTCCAACCCTAATCAAACACACCTGAACAAGCTCATCAAGGTCTTACTAGGTATACTTGAATCATCCAGGCAGGTGTGTTGAGGCAAGTTGGAGCTGAACCCTGCAGGAATACCGGCCCTCTAGGACTGAGATTGGTGACCCCTGTTTTAGTGTAATAGATCTACTAAAAGACTGAAAATATTAATTTAAAGACTGTATCATTAAATAAATCATACATATCTTGGACTCATTGACTAAAGTTTTCATGTGAGACTTGATTTCTTTACCAAACAAGTGGATTTAATTGGATTTGTATTGTAAACTGTACACACTCAAAATTCATTATTTTTGCAGCTTGTTCAAACTACTTATTTAAAATGAGCTAAATCAACACAAATATTGAGGTATTTACACATAAATGTGTAAAATTTAACTAACTAACTTATTTGATTTGTGTTGGGAGGACATAAAGAAATTAAGTTAGCTCATTAGTTTTTACAAATGTAAGTGGATTTAACATAAAACAACTAAGATGTCCCCGAAAAACTGAAGTGTTGCATTGATTCAGCTCATTTTATTAAGTATTAAGCAGCATAATTCATTTTTTTGAGTGCAAAAGATCCACTAAAAAAACGAAAATATCAATTTACAGGCTGTATCACTGAAATAAGTGTTGCATGCAGAACTGTTGCAAACCATATATTTGTGTTGAATTTAAACAAACAAATTGAGTTTAATAATGTTCAACTTAATTTGTTTGTTTAAATTCAGCCCAAATAAATTGTTTACAACCACATAACGTAAAAACATTGAGTAAATCCGAGGAGTCATCTTGAATCATTCTTTTCAGTGTATTGTTAAATAAATCATACATATTTTGGACTCTGACTTTTTTATTTTTGAGTGTATGTGATACTTTATTTCTTTACCAAACAAGTGGATTTAACTGGATTTGTATTGTAAACTGTACAAACTCAAAATTCATTATTTTTGCTGCTTGTTCAAGCTACTTATTTAAAATGAGCCGAATCAACACAAGTCTTGAGTTTGTTTGGGGAAAACATAATTGATTTATGCTCAATCCACTTAAATTTGTAAAATCTAATAAACTTAATTCCGTCATGTTATACCAACACAAATGAATTAAGATAGCTTCAATTTGTATTGAGAGGTTGTATTGAAGCTAATTTAATTGATTTGTGTTGGGAGGACATGAAGTTTGTTACATGATTAGTTTTTACAAATTTAAGAAGATTTAACAAAGTAATTATGTTGTCCACAAAATCTGAAGCATTACATTGATTCAGCTCATTTTAAATGAGTATTAAGCTGCATCGATTATTTTTGGAGTGTAATAGATCTTCTAAAACAGTGTTTCTCAACTGGTGAGTCGCGACACAAAAGTGGGTCACTGGAACATTTTCAGTGGGTCGTGGAATGTTTGATCAAAAAAAAAAAAAACAACAACAACAAGTTTTACATTTTTTACTTATTTTGCTTATATCAGACTTTTATTTTGAAATGTGCAAGCGACAACCGTACCGTTTGACATGTGAAATTTTAGCGCAAGTACGACCCCGAATATGTAAAGTCTGGATTTACATATTGACAACAAAAAAAGGCTTAAAACCAGTGTGTCACATGTAGTGAGGTGCTTTCACAAGAGAGCGTGAAACCTTCTTAATTAAAACGACATTTAGAAACCAAACATCCCAGTTGCAAGACAAACCTGTGGATTATTTTCAAAGACGACTCCAATAGCTGAGGGCATCACAAAAGTGCCGAACATCTTCATGTTCAAAACAAGTACAGGCACTCTGCTCATGGTACTGTGCTCACCGTGTTGCAAAACCAAGAAATCTCACACAATAGCAGAAGAGCACTGGTGATTATTATAAAAATGGTTATGATTATTTAAATAATTTTACTTTAATTTGCTGGTCTCTGTTCAGTTTAACCGGATCACTGTTAATGTTTTATAAGCAGTTCAGTTTAGTTAATGGTAACTGAAGTTTTCCTTACCATAACCAATGTTTTGACGTTTTTACTCTGGGATATTTCTATAATTTAATCCATTTTGTTTTAATGACTGCAGTAAAATATTGTTTGTTTGTAAGTCTTAGTGATTTTCTTATGATTTAAATGTCACTAGTTGTGTATGTTAACAAATGAATTGTAATTCCTAAAATTACATTATAGTTCCTAAATATTTGGGTTGATGACCATGTAAAAATGTGGGTCCCATGGCCAAACCAGTTGAGAACCCCTATTCTAAAAGACTGAAAATATTCATTTGAAAGCTGTATCGTTAAATAAATAAATCTTTTGAGTGTATGCGAGACTTGCTTTGTTTACCAAACAAGTGGATTGAATTGAATATTCATTGTAAACCTTAAACACTCAAAATACATTATTTCTGCTACTTGTTCAAGCTACTTATTTAAAATGAGCTGAATCAACACAAATCTTGAGGTATTTTGGGGGATAACTTAATTGTTTTATAATCAATCCGTTTAAATTTGTAAAATCTAATAAACTTAATTCCTTTATGTTATTCCAACACAAATCAATTAAGGAAGCTTTGATTTGTATTAGAAGGACATATAGAAATAAGGTGGAATTCAGGATTTTTACAGTGCATATATACAGTACAAGTTAAAAGTATTTAATTTTTTAAGCTTTTACTCCCAAAATCATTCTGCATATAATATAATTCTGCGCAGAAATTGCATTAAAAAGACTGCAGGTTCTGTCTGGCCCTGGTTGTACACATCTTTGTAAGTGGGAGACGAGTGTGTGGTGTGTTTTCTGCAGGTTTTTTGGCACAGGTGTGTGAAATCATGTCCTCCAGCGAGACATCAGACCCCTGCAAGAGACCCGTGTGTGTGATGCAGAAATCATAAACGCTGCTATTATGATGCTTTGAAAAAATATAACACTGATGAGAAATGAATCAATCACTTATGGATCAATACCATCACATATCTAACAACTGCATCCAGCTTTTGATTGATCTTTACTTCTGTAGCTCTTTTTTGCAATGCATATAAAAAATCTAGACATTTTGACACACATTGACATTTAAAAAAATGTATTTATTTATTTATAATAAATTAATTAACCTAAAGGCTCCAGGACACGCTTGAAAAGGTGATTACAAATCTGTTTTCTTGATAAAATAAACATTTAAACTATGCAATTGTTTTTATGCACGATAAAGAATAAATGCAAGTCATTAAATACAATCATATTCATAATTTGTCATTACATTTACAGCATTATGCTTTTAAGACCCCAAGAATGCATTGATATATATATATATATATATATATATATATATATATATATATATATATATATATATATATATATATATATATATATATATATATATATATATATATTTATATATTTATATATTTATTTATTTATTTATTTTATATATTATATGAATGCAAGAATGCATTGATATACATATATATATATATATATATATATATATATATATATATATATATATATATATATATATATATATATATATACATATATATATCTTCTTTGGCCTTAGTCCCATATGGTTGCGGGGTCGGCTCTTTTGGAACAAGTCCTCCATTTGTCGCGGTTTAAGGCGTATATATATATATATATATAATAAATGATCTTTCTATTAAGACTGTGCATCTTAAACTACAGTTGTGCATTTCTGCATTATGAATAACACTTTGCAAAAAAAAGAGAGAGAAGCTTTTTTTTATGCAAAGCAGTGTGTTTTACAGGTGCAGCAATGTGAAGATTTCCAAAGAGAAAACATCAGCCAAACGTGAGCCAATTTTACTTGCGTTTGTCCACTTTAGATTGGTTTGGATGGGTTAGGAAATGACTCTTTACACATTTAATAGTCTACATATGATAGTAGAATGATAGTGATTTGGTTATTTGGGGGATTAAAAGGTTCATAAGTGATGTTTTTGCGATGACTGAGCTTGAACCTGGAGCTTCGCTTTAAAATAAAATGCTAGGTTGTTTCTAACTCAGCATTGGGTCAAACATACTTTTTTTTTACAATTTAATTTAATTTAAATAGATTGCACTGTTTGTGTATTTTAATTCATTTTAAACACATTTTAATCTGCTTTATTCTTTGTTGCTTTTAATTGTTGTTCTTCATTTACACCATTGTGTATATATATATATATATATATATATATATATATATATATATATATATATATATATATATATATATATATATAAAGCTAACTTTTATTTATAAATATGAATAAAAATGTCTCGCACAACTTGCATTTTTTTTTAACCCAACTGATAGGTTTGTCCATATTTGACAAAACAACTCAGCATTTTCTAGAGTGTTTGATCAGCGGCTCACAACAAGTCAAAGATGAGACATCTGTGTGTGTGTTTCTGTCAGATACATTCCTCAATTCTGATTTATTTGTTGCACAAAAAGCAGATTAAATGCAATTAATGACTTCAGTGGAAATATTATAATAATAATAAACAGAGATATTTGAGTCATAATATTAAATCACAATTACTCTGATATATTTATACACATTTATTAAAATGCATTTTTAAAAATAATAATGCTTCTAAATAAATTATGAAAGATATGTTGTCAAATAGGTCAAATCTAGTCATTTTTCAGACTGCAGATATACAGTATGAGGCTGAACTGTGATCCTGAATAGTCTTTTATCCCATATAGAAATCTGATATATTGCTCTATATGCAAATTGCAGATACTGTAAATGGTATAGAAGTTAGATCAAGCATACTGTATGTTTGCAACACATATTTAAAACATTTACTAAAGGCATTTTACATGTATTTGTTTAAACAGTTGGCAAATATGCACATGTATGTTCATAAATACACTGTTTTTATTTCTTACACTTTACATAAGCATCTTTTGTTCTTCTTTATTTACACCATTGTGTGTGAATAACAGTGTGTTATATATATATATATATATATATATATATATATATATATATATATATATATATATATATATATATATATATATATTGTATATCACATAATTTACATTTTTTTAACTCAATTGCTGGGTTTGTCCATATGTGACACAAAACAACCCAGCATTTTCTTGTGTTTGATCAGCGGCTCACTATATCAGGTCAAAGATGAGACATCTGTGTGTGTTTCTGTCAGATGCATTCCTAAAATCTGATTTATTTGCACAGAAAGATTAAATTAATAACTTTTGTGGAAAAAAGCAGACATATTTGAGTCATAATATCAAATTACAATTATTCTGATATTATGCACTTCTTGAAATGCATTAAAAATGCTTCCAATCAAATGTATGAAAAACATGTTGTCAAATCTAGCCATTTTTAATAGTCTTTTTCACTCGTATTGAAATCTGATATATTGCAATATATGCAAAGTACATTTATAAAAGGCATAGAAGTTAGGTTTTACATATATCAGACATACTGTATGTATGCAACACATATTTACAAGATTTCCAAAATGGCATTTTACATTAATTAGTTTAAACAATTGGCAAATATGCACATATAGGTTCAAAAATGCACTGTTTTTATTTCTTATACTTGTTTTTTATGTCTCTTTTGTTCTTCTTTATTTACACCATTGTGTGTGAAATGTTATATGTAAATGTCTTGCATAACTTACACTTTTTTTTTTTTAGCCCAATTGCTGGGTTTGTCCATATGTGACACAAAACAACCCAGCATTTTCTAGAGTGTTGATCAGCGGCTCACTATATCAGGTCAAAGATGAGACATCTGTGTGTGTGTTTCTGTCAGATGCATTCCTAAAATCTGATTTATTTGCACAGAAATTAAATTAATAACTTTTGTGGAAAAATAGCAGACGTATTTGAGTCATAATATCAAATCACAATTATTCTGATATTATGCACTTCTTGAAATGCATTGAAAATGCTTCCAATCAAATGTATGTAAGACATGTTGTCAAACAGGTCAAATCTAGCCATTCTTTCAGATTGCAGATTCATAGGGTTGAACTGTGATCCTGAATAGTATTTTAGCCCATACAGAAATCTGATATATTGCTCTATATGCAAATTGCATATACTGTATATAGTGTAGTAGTTAGATCAAGCATATTGTATGTATGCAACACATTTAAAACATTTACAAATGGCATTTTACATGTATTAGTTTAAACGGTTGGAATTTCAAATACGCACATATATGTTCACAATATATCTGTTCATATATACATATATATGGTCATAAATCAGATTTCCGAATGCGTTTTAAATGGCAGTATTTGCTTGGTGACATATAAACTATCGTCGCGCTCAATAAGATTTCAGCGCCTGCGTGTCGTCTATAAATCACTGTCAAAATCTATGATTCTTTCTCTTTTCAATTTGCTCTGAAAGAAAAAAGCACACTCATTTTATATAATCGCCTTTTCGTTTACTTTCGAGTGATCAAGAAGTAGACCCGAGCTGTCTCCGTGCTCAAATAAATGTGCAATAATTCCTAAAAAGCATCAGAAGTTGCGTGCGTCCGCGCGGGTTTGACTGGAGCGCTCCTGCAGAAGGTGCTGTGCGAACGCGCATTTCAGCGTCCTGTCAATAAAGCAGTCCACGAGCGCACAGATCTGCGCGTTTTTTATTAATCCACCCTTCTCTCCTCTCTCCGAGTTATTGATCGGTCGCTTTTCGGATTGTCGCCGGCCGGACACTTGGAGAGACTTTTTGTTGATCTGAACGCGTGAGCGAGCAGCGCGCAACCGGACACCTGCGCGTCCGCTTCGGCTCGTGCAGAAATGTTCCTCTGATCCCACAGACTCTGAGTGGAATTTTTGGGGGCTCGATCGTGCCGTGGGTCCGTTTGTGTGCGTGCGTGTGTGTATGTGTGTGTGCGCGTGCGTGTGTGTTTCTGAAGACCAGACACGCTCCTCCTGATCGGGTGTTTTCTCATTGCGATCTGTTTCCATGTTTTTAGGTTTATGTGATATTTTCTAAAAAAAAAAAAAAATGCATCATCACCATCATCATCATCACCATCATCATCAGAGAATGGCCGCTTTAGGGACGGATAAGGAACTCAGCGATTTACTGGATTTCAGCGCGGTAAGTCACTTCGCGTTTCTCCACGCCGGAGATCACACACACACACACACACACTGTACTTTCTGTGCTTTTGTCACATTGCATTGTGTTAGAGTGCGCAAATTGAACTGTAGAAGTGTTTAAAGATGACTTTTGTGCAATCTAAATCTCAAACAAACAGAAAGTTGTGGTTTTGATAGATGTGATGTTGCTGCATTAGTAATTCTGTTGTCTTATAGATGCGAAACAGCGATTTGAAAATGTTCCCCACGTCAATGGTAGTATATCCCACTTTATTCTTGTGTTTTCTTTCTGTTTGCTCTTTCATAGATTCGTGTAAATGTTGTGTTGACCCTTGACAGAAAGTTTAAACCGGAATTCTGATGGAATTTAGAACGTGATCGAATCTTGCAGCGCCCCCCCCCCCCCCCCTTTGATCTGTCACTTTGAAATTCCATCAGAATTCCTTAATGTTTAGAGTAGATTCTTCTTCTTCTTCTTATGATGATGATGATGATGATGATGGTTGAGTGACAAAAGAGCTTAAATGTGCATCCTGTGAGAAATGGCAAGTTTTGACTCAGGAAATGTGCCTTTCAGCCTCACTTTCCAAAAATATTCCAAGCAGACTGTAGACTTTGACTTGTGCAGTCACATCTGAGGTCATATTATCAATCAAATGCAGAGAGAGCTGATGCATGCATGTTAATACCGCAGGGAATTGAGCATGTTTCAAATCAAATGTGTGTGTTTGTAAGGTTTTTTCCAGCTTGTAACGTGTTGTCATCTCTGTTTGTAGATGTTTTCTCCTCCTGTCAGCGGCGGGAAGAACGGACCCACGTCTCTAGGAAGTGGACACTTCTCTGGATCAAGTATGTCAATGCATGTGCTTCTCTCTTCATCATGAGCTTGGTTTAAATATGCACATGTGTAATATAAAGGAAGCTTCAAGGGATAGTTCACCCAAAAGGAAAAATGCCTCATTTATTTGATGCTTTTAAGCTTTATGAGAAACACGAACAGTTTTATTTTTATTAATGCTGATTGACGGCACACATTCACTTTTGTGATAGAAATAAAACACAATGCATGCCATCAGTCTTCAGATATTTCTCTTCAGCAGAAGAAAGAAACTCAAGTTGAAGTGTGAGTTTTCATTTTTAAAGGTGAACTATCCCTTTCAGGTGTGTGCAGATGTTTGCCCTATTAAAACACACAACTTCAGGTGTGTGTGTGTGACATGCAAGTCACAGTTGACGCGCTGTGAGGATTACGGTGATTGTTGTGGCAGATGTTGGTGTTTGAAATGCTGCGCGGCGGCTTGTTTTTCTGCACAAACACACTCATGCATAATTTGTGCAATACGGACGCCACACCTGCAGGGGCCAAAGTGTGTGTTTTAGAGCACACACTGCACACACACACATGCACAAAAGCTGATTTTGAAATTTGCGCACACAACTAAAAATAAACGACCTCCACCCTGGAAGTGGATTGAGGAAGTGCTGCGGCTCATTCCTGCGCATGCATCATTTCCCCGCGGTGCATTGATATGGTGACGCGCCAGCGCAGATGGAGGCTGAGAGAGAGAAAAAAAAGAAGCGTTTGTCAGTGTCACGGCCCGTGTTTTCAATGCCTGCTATTGTTTTCTGCAGACTTGAGTGTTGTTTAGGGTTCGATAATTTGCATGCCGCCCCCTTCCCCCTTCTTTAGCCCCCCAGATCCTGCGCTTTCGCCTAAATTGCGTCGCAGTTTTACGCTGTTGGAAAGTCGGCCACCAGGATGGAGGGGGGTCTCAAAACTACAGCTAGTCTGTTGCCATGCAACTTGGCTCAGAAAAAAAACACAACACACTAGGAAACATTTCATAAAGTGTGAAGAAGAAATACATTCAATAAATAACATGCAAACGTGTGGGCACGCTGCTAAATTTACAGTACGGATTATTTCCCCGTTGCCCGTTTCCAGTGCCAGTCTCTAGACTCAACGGCGTACGTTTGTTCTGCTAACAGCCGTGGCTTATTAAGCCACCGTTTCAAATAAAGTGGGTTTATTTTAATAGCAGGACGACAGAATAAAAAAAAAGTGCACGGCTCTGTTTTGGTTCTGCTTGTCAGTCAAACGCATTAAAGCGCAGACATGAAGATTCTCCTCCCACAATCCCCAACACTTCCACCAGCGGCTTTTTGTCTTTCTCTCGGAGGCGGAGATGATGCAGCCACAGAAAAACCCTTTAATTGTGCGTCAGATTAGGAATTAATGAACGTTTTAGCTTGTAATATTGCTGCTATTTGCTATCTAATTCTAATAATGAGTCTGCTTGCAGGAGTCTGCGTTTGCTGGGGTGTTGTTTGGCGTGAGAACATTTATTTTTGTGAGATTAAAACGTTTGGAAGTTGACCGGAAGCTGATAGATTTGCTGTTTTGGATGTTTTTTAATGCTCATATTTCTTAAAGTTCTATATAAATAAAAAATGATGCAAGAAGAAGTCATGATAACAAAATATTTGATGCTATTTTAGCTTATTTCAGCTCCTTTGTTTACTCAGTTTAACTTCATATCTTTAGTCAGTTTGGCTGATGTGAGTTGGGATGAATTGTATTTGATGCGAGTAAAAAGTTGATATTTTTTCTGTGTAGTTTATATAATTAGCACATTTTCACAGATATTATTATTAAATCATTTAAATGAGCAAATAAATAACTGTATTCACTCATGCTCGTATGATATTGGGAAATATCTGTGTGCATGCCATATGCTGTACATGTTTATGACGGAGAGATTTGTTTTTAACACATTTTGAACAGTATTTATAATAAACTCATTTCTAATAACTGATTTATTTTCTCTTTGCCATCATGACAGCACATAATATTAGACTAGATATTCTTCAAGATACTGGTATTCAGCTTAAAGCGACATTTAAAGGCCTAACTAGGTTAATTAAGGTTAATTAACACTCATATATATATATATATATATATATATATATATATATATATATATATATATATATATATATATATATATAGTATAATAATAAAAGTAATTAATTTTTTTATTTAAAAAAACTGTTAAAGAAATAAGAAAAAAATGATATAATTAGAAATACTGTGAAATTTTCTTGCTTTGTTAAACATTCATTAAAAAAGCCTTACATTATTATTATCATCATTATTATTATTCTTATTGTCGTTGTCGTTATTAATAATATTATTATTATTGTTACATATTTATTTTTATAGCATGCATTTTCATGTCTCAGCTTTAAAAAAAAGTCTTAAAATTCACCCTAAACTGAATTGTTCTTCATCATAGTTTGTCAGATAAATGTGAATCCTCATGCAATCAAAGCCAGATATTTAAACAAACATGAACACATATGAGACTTCCTTAAATGAGCCTCACATTATTATTATTATTATTTATCATTATTATTATTATTAAATATTTTATTAACATGCATTTTCGTGTTTCAGCATATGTAAAAGTCTAAATATCCACCTTAAACTGAATTGTTCTTTATCATAGATTCCTTCAGATAAACATTAATCCTCATGTAATCAAATCCAGACATTTAAGTAAATTAGCCTTACATAATAATAATAATAATAATGATTATTGTTATTTATTTATTTATTTATTTATTTATTTATTTTATTGCATATTTATTTTTAAGATGCATTTTCATGTTTCAGCATGTATAAAAGTAAAAAAATCCACCCTTCATTGAATTGTTCTTCATTTTAGTTTCATTCAGATAAACATTAATCCTCATGCTATCAAAGCCAGATAGTTAAACGAATGTGAACAGGTATGAGTCTTCATTAAATGAGCCTTACATTATTATTATTATTAATATTATTATTATTATTATTATTACTATTATTATTATTGTTATTACTATTATTATTAATATTATTATTATTATTTTTTACTACAAATTTATTTTTAGGATGCATTTTCATGTTTCAACATGAATAAAAGTTAAAAAAATCCCTAAATTGAATTATTCTTTATCATAGTTTGTGTCAGATAAACCTGAATCCTCATGCAATCAAAGCCAGACATTTAAATGACAATGAACAGAAAAGGAGCTTTATATTATTATTATTATTATTATTATTATTATTATTATTATTATTATTACTCTTTTCAGATGCATTTTTTTATGTTTCAGCAAATAAAATAAATTCAGTTGTGCTTCATTATAGTTTGTGTCAGATAAAGGTGAATCCTCAAGCAATCAAATCCAGATATTTAAATGAGCATGCACAGGTATGATTCTCTTATTATCATTTAGTCTTTCTGAATTCCTCATTTTCTCCAAGCAAGCGCTGAGAAATCTGCTTTATTATTAGCCGTCTATAGAGACATCACGCTGAGCCGGTGGAGAAAAGATGCCAGAAACGCCGGAATACGTCAGCGATGTGTTTCGGGAAGAATCTCAACTTTCACCGCGAGCAGAAATAAATGCAGGGATTTCGGCATCTCTGCTTTAGAGTCTTCGCTTTCTGCTGCTTTTGTTCATTTCTGCCCTCTGACTGCATTTCAGCCATCTGTCCTCAATTCACACTGCTTTATTTACTGGAGACACGTACATTTAACCAGGGCTCAGGACTAAAATGACACCACAAATGCCTCAGATAATGATAATAATCGTTAATAAAATTAAATATTATTATTAATCCCCTTTTTATATTATTTATATTATTTAATATTATTTAAGCCCCTTTTCCCAGTATTGGAAAACACCCATACACTCATTCACACACACACACTCATACACTACGGCCAACTTAGTTGATCAATTTCCCTATAGCGCATGTGTTTGGACTGAGGAGCGCCAACATGGGGAGAACATGCAAACTCCACACAGAAATGCCAACTGACCCAGCTGAGGCTCGAACCAGTGTGTGTTGTGTTATGTAATGTAATCCACTGTAGTGTTGTGATGTGTTGTCTTGTGTTGTGTTGTGTTATCTTGCGCTGTTACGTCAGCAGTGTTTGTTTCCCACAATCCTCTGCTGGATCCGGCTTGTGTTGACATTGTTGTGTCCTGTACAGCTCTTCTGTTCTCTTCGTCTCTGATTAAGCGTGTGTGTGTGTGTGTGTGTGTGTGTCGTCTCTTTATCTGTGCTGTGTTTGATAAGGCCGCAGTCTGTGTGTGTGTGTGTGTGTGTGTGTGTGTGTGTGTGTGTGTGTGTGTGTGTGTGTGGGTGACCTGGAAACAGACTCTTAAAGTTGGACTGAAGCTGCAGACGCAACACTGACTGCATGTTAAAGACTGAACTCACACACTCCTTACACTCAACTGCCTCATTACAACAGAAACATCTCTGTACTTGCTTGACTTTGATTTTAGAGGACAGAAATTCATTTTATAAATCATATATATTTTTTATTATAGCAATATGTAATATATGAAGATAATATAATTGTATATATATTTTAAATTAATGAATTAATTCCATATTTTTTTTATTTATTCCATCCATTCAACTTATTTATTTTTATTATTTGTTATTACATTGGATTAATTAATTAATAAATAAATTAATTAATTAATTAATTTATTATTTCTATCTATCCATCTTATTTGTTTTTATTTTTCATTATTTTTCATTATTTTTCGTTATTTATTTATTTATTTATTTATTTATTTATTTATTTATTTATTTATTTATTTATTTATTTATCATTTCCATCCATTCGTCAGTCTGTCTGTCTATAAATGTCCATCCATCCATCATTATAACTATCCATCCATTGTTTTTTTTTCATCAGGATTCCATATTTACCCTGATGAATTTATCGTTATTTACAGTTTCAGTGCTCACTCGGTGGTCCGATAAACAGGTTTCTTGTGAGTGTTGTTTTGGACAAATGCTGCTGTCTGACAGGAAGTTCAGTCAGAGCTACTTCCTGTTTTTATGTGCTGATCTCCTGAGAGGAACCCACACTTTTCACCTTCGCTTCATGTCTTATAAGAGGTCAGAAAACATTGTCGTTTTCTCAGAATATGGGTTTGAATCATTCATTCATTCATTCATTCATTCATTTTCTTTTCGGCTTAGTCTCTTTATTAATCTGGGGTCGCCACAGCGGAATGAACCTCCAACTTATCCAGCATATGTTTTACCCAGTAGATGCCCTTCCAGCCACAACCCAACACTGGGAAACACCCACACACTCTTGCACACACTCACATACACTATGGCCAATTTAGCTTACCCAATTCCCCTATAGCGCATGTGTTTGGACTGTGGGGGAGCACCCAAAGGAAACCCACGCCAACACGAGGAGAACATGCAAACTCCACACAGAAATGCTAGTGTTTTAATTAATTTAAAGTGATATAAATACAATACCTTTAAATCAGTTTAATGATTCAGGATTGTAAGCCCCTCCCTTTTACATTTAGCCAACTCTGCTCTGATTGGTCATCTGCACAAGGCTGTTCTGATTGGTCGTTTGTATCTATTCTTTGTTGTAAGCGAATCACCAATTTCAGTGTTTGAATATTGGCAGTATTTGTGTAAATCCGTAGCAGGCAAAATATTCAGAATTATAACAACTTGCTGACTATATCGTTTTATTAGTATTGCATAATAAACTGAGCTTTTCTCATGTGTCTTGTGCTGAAGCAGGTTATAAGGTATTTTAAAGTGTGCTAATATTGTGTCGAGACTCCTACCAGGTCAGAAAACTTTGTCGTTTTCTCAGAATATGTGTTTGAATCATTTTGAAATAATGTCAATAGGTTCATTTGAATCATTTCACGACTTCAGGATTGTAAGCCCCTCCCTCATACATTAGTCTACTCTGCTCTGATTGGTCAGCTGCACAAGTCTGTTCCGATTGGTCTTTTGAATCTATTCTTTGAATTGCTCATTTCAGAGTGTGTTTATAATGTCAGTATTTGTGTAAATCAGTAGCAGGCGAAAGATTCAGAATTATACCAACTTGCTAACTATATTGTTTCATTCGTATTGCACAAAAACTGAGCTTTTCTCATGTGTCTTGTGCTGAAGCAGGTGAAAAGTTATTTTAAAGTGTGCTAATATTATGTCGAGTCTTCTACCAGGTCAGAAAACATTTTCTCAGAATATGTGTTTGAATCGTTTTGACAAAATATCAATACGAATCATTTGAATCAGTTTAATGCTTCCGTATTGTAAGCCCCTCCCTCTGACATTAGCCAACTCTGCTCTGATTGGTCAGCTGCACAAGTCTGTTCTGATTGGTCTTTTGTATCTATTTGTGTTGGAAGCGAATCGCTCATTTCAGAGTGTTCTTATAATGGCAGTATTTGTGTTAATTAGTAGCAGGCAAAAGATTCAAAACTATAACAACTTGCTAACTATATTGCTTTATTAGTATTGCACAATAAACGGATCTTTTCTCATCTGTCTTGTGCTGAAGCAGGCTATAAGGTATTTTAAAGTGTGCTAATATTATGTCGAGTCTTCTACCAGGTCAGAAAACATTTTCTCAGAATATGAGTTTGAATCATTTTGACATAATGTCAAAACGAATCATTTGAATCAGTTTTCAGCTCTAGCCTTGTAAGCCCTTCCCTCTTACATTAGCCAACTCTGCTCTGATTGGTCAGCTGGATCTGTGTTCTGATTGGTCTTTTTGTATCTACTATGTGTCGGAAGCGAATCGCCCTATTTCAGAGTGTTTGTATAATTGCAGTGAATGTGTAAGTCAGTAGCAGGCAAAAGATTGAGAAATATAACTGGTTATAAATAAAACTTGGTAACAATGCTGCTGGAATGAATGATCAATAAATGAGGGATCTTTGTTTTGTTTTTTAGTACATCAACATTTCTAAAGAGCAGGTTATATGGTATTTTAAAGTTTGCTTTGAACAAACACAACAGCAGTCTGGTAGTGATTGCGCTGCTTTTTCAGGGTTAACTATTGTGATATCCTGATTGCAACAGGGAAATACTGTAGACTGTAACACTGTGAGAAGATCTCTCTGTAGACTGATGGCATTTCATGTCACGTTCAGCCTTATAATCTTAAAAAGTGAGCAAAATCAGCTGTTCTGTCATAACTTTAGACATTATGCTAGAGAATCATTCAAACACTAGCTCTACAGTGACGTTGGTGTATGAGCTGCGGTTTCTGCTATTTTGACGTCAGCTGCAGATGTGAATGAATGGCGGAAGAAAGTAGTTTCTAATACAGAAGGGTTTTAGACTTTCCGTGTTTGATTTTCTTATTTATATACACGATTGTGCCGTCGAACTGTTGTGTAAACGCAATAGCACACTCGTAGCAGTGCGATATGGCTGTATATCAGCACTGGTGAGAACTCGGCCTGTGGCCTCGTGCCAAAGCACACCTCCAAACAGTGCTGATATACAGCTATATCGCGCTGCTGCTCGTGTGATTTTATATATATATATATATATATATATATATATATATATATATATATATATATATATATAAATTTTAATCTTAAAGCTAGTCTACATCTTCATAAAAAACCTCATTGTGGATCTGATTTGGCCTCAAACTGATGAAGTAGAACCGAAAACATTTACTCGTCAGCATTGCTTTGGAGGCTGATTTTCCAAATATGGTAATGGGTGTAACATTTCTATCACATACCTGAAATAATCAGCCAATCACAAAACACTGGAGGGCTGGCCAATCAGAGATGCGATGTTTTTCAGAACGATCAGCTTTGTAAACTCATCAAAATATGCACACGTTAACTGTGTAAAAGCGTTGCGTTACACCAAATACACAAAACTATACTCTTTATTAGCAACATCATTTGATCCCTTTAAAATACGGCCTGGGAAAGTGGTGTGACTAAAGACGCCACTGAAACAACAATGGGACAAAGTGCATTGTGGGTAATGACGATTCATGGGAAACCGCCCGTCTTACACTGTCCTTCACAATGAGCTGCGGAAAATCACCCTGCCCTTCACAAACAGTTCCCATGATGACTGAAACACACTGTTAACCTATCAGGAGTCGAGAGAAAGGATCAATCAAGTCTCGTTATTGTCTTAAATGCTTCTTCTAAACAGCAAACGGAGAATTATAGTGGAAGTCCACCTGTTTCTCTGGAGAAAAAGACTCAACTTGTGTTTCCCCTTTAGACTTTAATCCTAAAAGAAGTGATCTGAGCTGCTCCACCGTCATTTTATGGCACATTGACATATTTGAGATTTTTTTATTTTCCTTATTCAGGAGTTGTTGTTGTTGTTGTTATTGTTATTATTATTATTATTATTATTATTATTATTATCATTATTGTCTGAGACTAAGTTTCTTTGTAAATGTGTCTTAAATCAAAGAAGTTTATTTAATTCATGTAGTTAACTCTTTCATTTAGTGACAGTTCTATCCATTTTTTTTTAAAGAGAAAATCTAAATATTTAATGCAATTAATTCTCATTTAGGTCTCATTGATGTCTCATTAAACATATGAAAGAATAGGTAAAGGTTATTCGTCTTAATAAAGCTTTATTATTTTTATTTAGTTTATTTTTAGGACTGACATCAAAATAAAGTTTAATGTCTCTTTAATGTCTCATTTAAGTCTCATAATATAATTGCAATACAAAGTATTAAGGTTTAATGTACATTTTTCAAGCATCTTTTCACTCAGAGAAGCATCAGCGCTGTTTATTTGGAGAATTTTTTAACACTGATTTCTCAGTTGTGTCTCATTTAATTCTCATATATTATAAAAGCACAACTAGAGCAGTAGAAATGTTTGTCCTTATTGAGGCTTTTTGCTTATTCAGGATTTTTTTTTTTTTTAAGCAATAAAAAGCTAGTACAAATAAATATTTAATGTCATTCTCGTTTATATCTCGTTTAATTGACAAATTATGACACTGTAAATTTTAGTTACGTCTCATTTAATTCTTGCATTTTATAAAAGCAAAACTTGAGCTAAACTTTTAGCACGTTTGCCTCACAGCAAGAAGGTAGCTGGTTCAAGCCTCGGTTGGGTCAATTGGCGTTTCTGTGTGGAGTTTGCATGTTTGCCCTGTGTTTTCGTGGGTTTCCCCTGGGTGCTTCGGTTTCCCCAACATGTCCAAAGACATGCTGTACAGGTGAATTGTCCGTAGTGTATGTGTGTGAATGAGTGTGTATGGGTGTTTCCCAGTGATGGGTTGCAGCTGGCTTAAACCATATACTGGATAAGTTGGTGGTTTATTCCTCTGTGGCGACCCCAGATTAACTAGTGAACTAAGCTGAAAAGAAAATGCATGAAGGAATGAAAATAAAGCAATACAGATGTCTCATTTGTCTACAAATGTCTCATTTAGGTCTCATGTGTTACAAAGGTGGGATATTTTTATTTAATTGATTTATTGCTATAAAGAAGCCTTTTAATTGCATCTGCGGGATTTTCTAAGATGATGCATCTGAGGTCAAATTAAATACTTAATGTAATTGATACTCAATTATTTCTCATTTAAGTCTCATATATGACAAAAAGTGATATAATTGAATTAACATCTGTGGTAAAATTCCCAATGTTATTGTATAGTTTTATTGGATTATTTCAATAATAAAGGTTAAGAATTGCTAAGACATTTTAAGACTATAAGTCAGTTTTTAAGAGGAAACATCTGAGGTAAAATTAAATACTTAATGTAATTTATACTCAGTTATTTCTCATTTGTCTCATATGGGACCAAAAGTGCTATAATTTAATTGAAATGACTTGTTGCTTTAATGAAGCTTGATTGTCGGTGAAGGTTTTTTTAAGGGGAAACATCTAAAGTAATATTAAATTCTGTAATGTAAATGCTTCTCAATTATTTCTCGTTTAAGTCTCATATTTGGCAAAGGCGGTATAGTTTTACTGAATTATTTCTATAACAAAGGTTAAGAATTGCTAGTCATTTTTAAGACTATTAGTCAGTTTTTTAGAGGAAACATCTGAGGTCAAATTAAATACTTAATTTAATTTATACTCTGTTATTTCTCATTTATGTCTCATATGGGACCAAAAGTGGTTGAGCTGAATTGAAATGACTTGTTGCTTTAATGAAGCATTGGCCATGCAGGTTTTTTTTTTTTTTTTTTAAAAAGGAAACAATCGAGTTTAAACACTAATGTGACAGATTCTCAATAATGTCTCATTTAGGTCTCATATGTTACAAATGTGGGATATTTTTATTTAATTGATTTATTGCTATAATGAAGCCTTTTAATTGCATCTGCGGGATTTTCTAAGAGGATGCATCTGAGGTCAAATTAAATACTTAATGTAATAGATACTCAATTATTTCTCATTTAAGTCTCATGTATGTCAATAAGTGATATAATTGAACTTAAACGACTTGTTGCTTTAATAAAGCTTAATGATTGTCTGTTTTTTAGAGGAAACATCTGAGGTTAAATTCTTAATGTAATTGATTCTCAATTATATCTCATTTATTTCTCATGTGGCAATGTGATATAATTGAATTGAAATGACTTGTTGCTTTAATAAAGCTTAAATGTCAGTGAAGTTTTTTTTAGGGGAAACATCTTATGTAAAATTAAATTCTGTAATGTAAATGATTCTCAATTATTTCTCATTTAAGTCTCATATTTGGCAAAGGTGGTATAGTTTTATTAAATTGATTTAGTTCTATAATGAAGCTTATTAATTGGCAATGCAGTTTATTTTTAAGAGGAAACATTTGAGTTTAATTTAAACACTTGATGTGACAGATTCTCAATAATGTCTCATTTAGGTCTCATGTGTTACAAAGGTGGGATATTTTTATTTAATTGATTTATTGCTATAATGAAGCCTTATAATTGCCTGTGCAAGTTTTTTCGAATATGATGAATCTGAGGTCAAATTAAATACTTAATGTAATTGATACTCAATTATTTCTCATTTAAGTCTCATATATGTCAATAAGTGATATAATTGAATCGAAATGACTTGTTGCTTTAATGAAGCTTAATGATTGTCTGTTTTTTTAGAGGAAACATCTGAGGTTAAATTCTTAATGTAATTGATTCTCAATTATATCTCATTTATTTCTCATGTGGCAAACGTGATATAATTGAATTGAAATGACTTGTTGCTTTAATGAAGCTTAAATGTCAGTGAGGGGTTTTTAAGGTTTTTTTTAATGTAAATGATTCTCAATTATTTCTCATTTAAGTCTCATATTTGGCAAAAACGACTAAGTTTAAAGAAAATTTTAAGTGTTAAATTGACTTGTTTCTTTAGTGAAGCTGCGTGTTTGTGAGTGCAGGTTTTGTCCTAGTGCCTTCCGAGACAAAAAGTTGAAAGCTAAATGAGTCGTAGCTGAGAACTCCATTAGGTCTCGCGGGCTGAAGGATGAACCTGTCACATTTGTGTTAACGAGTGGTCTTGTCCTTAACGAGTGCCTTGATTTTGCGCGCGGGTGGGAAAAACACACCTTGTTTTGTCGTCGCACCTGCTCATAGCAGTGAAGGTGAAGAGACTCAAAAAAGTGTAATTAGCCGTCTGAAAATAAAGGCAGAAGAACAGCAGCAGTGTGTGTAATTAACACGGCAGGTGAGGTGCACGCTGAAACAGAGAACTTTTAATTAAAACGCCTGACTTGTTTGGATATTGTCAAGTGTGCCGCTGTAAGATGTGCCACTGTAATGGCTGCCATAATTGAGCAGTGACAGAGGCTAATGCTAGCATGTCTCCTGTGTGTGCGTGCATGCTCACATATTTGTTTGTGTGTGTGTGTGAGTGTGATGTCATCCGTGTCAGAGGCAGTGTAAATTAAATGTACAGTAATAAGGATTTTGATGATTTATTGCATTCATAATGACGTTAATGTGTGATCTTTAAAGAAACGTTTTGGAAAAAATCTAATAAATAAATAAACTCCATTTGACAACAGTTTTTAATGAAACGATAATACATATCTGTTGATATGCAGTCACTAGGGTGTTCTGAGGGATTTGGCTGTTGATTTTTGGGTTTTTCTGCTGTTGCTATGCAGTTGCTAGGGTGTTCTGAGTGTTTCGGCTGTTGCTAGGATTTTCTGGGTGTTTTAGCTGTTGCTTTGCAGTTTCTAGAGTGTTCTGGGTGCTTTAGAACATACCAAAGACAGAGTTCACAGAGGTATGCAATCACATATTTCTACTAAGATTTTGATTGGATAATATATTACATATCTAACATTTTGATTGGATAATAAATATTTTTGGTCCGACACCTTCCACAATACATATAAATACATTTGGATCACAACATTTAGGTTATTCTGTGAGGAAGTGAACAGACTTTCACATACTTGACTGGCCTTCCTGCAGTCCCGACCTGTCTCCAATTGAGAATATGTGGCACATTTTTAACCGCAAAGTGCAGCAACAAAGACCCTGTACCACCTTAAGACTAGTTTGCAGGAAGAATGGGACACAATTACACCTGAAACACTTCATCACTTGATGTCTTCAGTCCCTAAACATCTTTTAAGTGTTGTAAAAAGGAACGGCAACATCACAAAATAGTGAATGCTTTACTGGACCAGCTTTTTTGAAATGTGTTGCAAGAACCAAAATTAGAATACGTGTTTATAAAGAAAGAAAAAAAAAAAGAAATCATAAGGAATACATTAAATAATGTTTTTTGTATCGTCATTTTTATCAGGATGTGAACAGACTTTTGGGTACTTGACTGGCCTGCCTGCAGTCCCGACCTGTCTCCAGTAGAGAATGTGCGGTGCATTTTTAAGCGCAAAATGCAATAACAAAGATGCATGGAAGAAATGGGACACAATTACACCTGAAACACTTCATCTCTTGGTGTCTCCGGGCCCTAAACAACTTTAAGTGTTGTGAAAAGAATCGGCAACATTACAAAAGTGGTAAAAGCTTTACTAATACTACTATATTTGAAATGTGTTGCAAGAACCAAAATTGGAATACATGTTTATTTAAAAAATATAAATCATGAGAAGCACATTAAATAATGTTTGTTTTATTTTCTGCAACAAAATACAAGTCAAAGTAAATTTAGAAATCACTTTCTTTTTTATTTGCGTTTTCCATAGTGTCCCAACGTTTCCTGATTTGGGGTTGTAAATACATTTGGACCACATCATTTTTATCGTTTTTATCAGGATGTTTCAGGTACGTGACTGGCCTGCCTACAGTCCCGACCTGTCTCCAATAGAGAATGTGTGGCGCATTCTGAAGTGCAAAATGTGACAATGAAGAGCCTGTAGTGTTGCCCTTCTTAAGACTAGTTTGCAGGAAGAATGGGACACAATTACACCTGAAACACTTCATCACTTGGTGTCTTCAGTCCCTAAGCATCTTTTAAGTGTTGTAAAAAGGAACGGCAACATCACAAAATGGTAAAAGCTTTACTGGACCAGCTTTTTTGAAATGTGTTGCAAGAACCAAAATTAGAATACGTGTTTATAAAGAAAGAAAGAAAAAAAAAAGAAATCATGAGGAATACATTAAATAATGTTTTTTGTATCGTCATTTTTATCAGGATGTGAATAGACTTTTGGGTACTTGACTGGCCTGCCTGCAGTCCCGACCTGTCTCCAGTAGAGAATGTGCGGTGCATTTTTAAGCGCAAAATGCAATAACAAAGATGCATGGAAGAAATGGGACACAATTACTCCTGAAACACTTCATCTCTTGGTGTCTCCGGGCCCTAAACAACTTTAAGTGTTGTGAAAAGAATCGGCAACATTACAAAAGTGGTAAAAGCTTTACTAATACTACTATATTTGAAATGTGTTGCAAAAACCAAAATTGGAATACATGTTTATTTAAAAAATATAAATCATGAGAAGCACATTAAATAATGTTTGTTTTATTTTCTGCAACAAAATACAAGTCAAAGCAAATTTAGAAATCACTTTCTTTTTTATTTGCGTTTTCCATAGTGTCCCAACGCTTCCTGATTTGGGGTTGTAAATACATTTGGACCACATCATTTTTATCGTTTTTATCAGGATGTTTCAGGTACGTGACTGGCCTGCCTACAGTCCCGACCTGTCTCCAATAGAGAATGTGTGGCACATTCTGAAGTGCAAAATGTGACAATGAAGACCCTGTCCTGTTGCCCTTCTTAAGACTTGTTTGTAGGAAGAACGGGACACAATTACACCTGAAACACTTCATCACCTGGTGTCTTCGGCCCCTAAACACCTTCATATGTTGTGTTAAGGAATGGCAAGGATGTGAACAGATTTTTAACCTATTGCAACTTTAAATAAACAGTAAATTTGTCTAAATAAACCCTTAACTAGTCGCTGAAACTTTTCTATGAAGTGAAGCAGTGAAATTCCGGCAGCAATGCTCATGTTGTTGTGCATGACTGGAGTTTCAGGTGGAACTGAAGTGTTGGGATTATCTGTGTGTCTTAGAGGAGATTTCTTGTCTTGGTTTTCCTAAAAGGCAGTTGAACATCTGGCAGTGTGTATGTGTGTGTTTGTGTGAGTGTGTGTGTGTGTGTTTATCTGTGACGCCATTGACATTCCATTCCATCAGTGCTTTGGTTAAAGCTGCTGTTTGCATGCATGCATGTGTGTGTGTGTGTGTGTGTGTGTGTGTGTGTGTGTGTGTGTGTGTACGTGTTCATGTGCTTCTATTTGCAAAGGTATAAAGCACTTGTGTGTGTGTTTTATGGGTTTGTTTATGTGTGGTTCGTGTGTGTCTGTGATTGTGTGTGTGTTTTTCGCACTCCGGCGGTGTGGGCAGTATGTGCTACTGTTTTTCCAAGTGCTAATTTTTTGCTGCAGTTGCTGGTTTAACGTCCGTCTCGTTACAGCCTGAACCAATTACAGTCCTAATTATCCAATAAATATGTATTTAAGAAGCTGTTTACTTTGCGTGTGTGTCATGACACATAGAGCAGAAATCAAACCCGCTGGGGCTACACACTTTAAACGTCACACAGGACTCGGATATGCAGAGAAAAAAAATCAGTCGTAGATTTCTACATTCATTTTAGATTGGATTCATTTGCGGTTTATAAAAGAATTTAACAACAAGGTGGCGCAGTGGGTAGCACGATCCCCTCACAGCAAGAAGGTCACTGGTTCGAGTCCCGGCTGGGTCAGTTGGTGTTTCTGTGTGGAGTTTGCATGTTCTCCCTGTGTTGGCGTGGGTTTCCAAAAGCATTGGATCCAGCTCAGATTGCACTGCACCAGGTCTGCATCCAGACACCTCTCAATTCTCCTATAGCGCATGTGTTTGGACTGTGGGGGAAACCCAGAGGAATCTCACGCTGACACGGGGAGAACATGCAAACTCCACACAGAAATGCCAACTAAACCAATGGCCTTCATACTGTGACGCAATAGCTCTACCCACTGTCTCACAGTGGCGCCCTAAAAACCAATACCTACACTTTTAAAACTTTTTGTTGTGTAAATGTTGTACAATGGATCAAACAGGCATCAATCAATCAATCAATCAATCAATCAATCAATCAATCAATCAATCAATCAATCAACCAATCACATCAATCACATCAATCACATCAATCACCTCAAACAGTCTATACACGTCTTTAAACATGCAGTTATTACTTACTCAGGAAAACAATGCAATGCACATGCAGCTCAAACAACTGACCTTGTAAAACATTTAGCATCTGCGTACTGCAAAAAAACAAAACAAAACAAAAAAAAACATACAATTTATAGCACTTAAAAACTGATTTCAAACAATGTTTATTGTCATAATAATAATAATAATTAAATAGTATGTATATAATATTACTTATTTAAGTATTATTATAAACATTTAATTTTTTTATTTATTTATTATCATTATATAAATATTTTTATACAATTTTATATATATATATATATATATATATATATATATATATATATATATATATGTATGTGTGTATATATATATATATATGTGTGTGTGTGTGTGTGTGTGTGTATAATCATTAAAATAGTATTCAATTAATAAATGAATATAATATATAAATATATATTTATACATTTTTAACATCAAAGAATTGAAAAAGCTCTTAGATTTGTTATGCTTATGCTTAGATTTTAATGCTTTCACCTGTTTTCTCAGTTCCTTCATCACCATTCTCTGTCATTAACATGCTTTTAACACATGACCACTAGAGCTACACAATTAATCGAAAAAAGATTGCGATCTTAATTCGACCCCCCAAGACGAGCTTAATCCAGCATTTCGACGATTCTGCATATTTTCAAGTTCAGGAGAGAAGCAAACGCGGCTGCACATGTCTTTTCATTGTTTCACGTACATTGCTCAGCGAATTAGACACCTCCAAATGATGTTCAAAGAGTCACATACTGTATTTACAAGGTGTAAATCACCTAAAATGTCATTTTTGTCTTCATATAATGATGTTTTCGTGGCCGGGAAATCACTCGTGACGTGAGCTGCTGACCGTGAGCTGTTATCATAGAGAGGGCGTGCACACATCCTACTTGATCATAGATGCTCGCTCGTCTAACAGCTAATAAAGTTGTAAATAATATTCAGTTTGTTGCACAGAGTGATCATTTTGCGCAGTGATCCGTGCGCAAAGAATGAACAGCACTTAGCAGTGAAAATGAAACTGAAAGCGTGCACATTATTTAAATAATCATATCGCAGTCTAGAGTTATGACTGCGACAAGCATTTGCTATGTTTTTTTTTCTTTCATAGCGAACAAACAGTTGTGCATGAAAATAAACGTTTACAGTGTCAGTTTAACTACTCTAGCCTATTTAATGTTGATTTTAACAGTGAATAAATAGTCTAATAATGTTGTCAATGGCAGATTGCAAGCATATATCTCAAACATAATTCAACATCAGAATTATTATAAGTAGAATAGAATTATTTATAGAAACCAGTAGACCTGCATATAATATTAATGTTGTTGTTTTACCATATGTTCAACCCAAGCTCATTCTGAAATCGTAGTCCCGCGGACATTTCTGGAGACAGCGGAATTCGTCCCGGGAGGTACGTACGGCTGCGTTTATTTTTTTTTAAGCGAACGCTGCGGGGCGGTGTGACGCCGTTCCCTTTCGCGCTTGCCGGCCGACCGCTTACCTCCTTGTGGAGGGCTTCCCCGCTGCAACCCGTTTGTCCACTCAGCTCATCGTGTACGTCGGCAGGCTCGAGATGCAGAGAGGAGTCGACCACGGCGACCGGTTTCGAGTCCGGGGAAGAGCGGTCCCAGCAATTAGGTAAGACAAAAACAGAATCCCAAAAATTAGGTGAACGAGTTTTGTAACAGGGTGAGAACGCGGTGAAATCCGAAAACGCGGTAGAAAAAAAAACAAATCGGGGCTTTTATTTTTTTGGACGGCTTTTGTAAACTGTTGCTCGGGTTTAGGGAAGCGAGCGGGCGGGCGGGTCGATCGGTAAGATTGGTTGGGTTCGGGGAAGGAGGAGGGCGGGTCGGTCGATTGGCCGGTCGCGCAGTCAATCATCCGGCCAGTCGGACAGCGGCCTCCGCATGTTAACATGAGGCGCTCGCGAGAGGCGTCTGAGACGCAAAAAATCTCACAACAGCGGCCTCTCGCGGACTCGCGAAAACAAAAACTGCGGCCATACGTACCTGCCGGGACGTATTCTGCTGTCTCCAGAAACGTCCGCGGGACTACGTTTCCACAATGAGCCCGGGTTGCATATGTTTGAGAAAAAACAATAATAATTGCTGACTCATATTAACCCTTTTTACATCTACAGAATCCTGAGAAAATCATCAATTATTAACATTTATTTTAAGCCAAAAAAATCGCGATTCTCATTTTAGCCAGAATCGTGCAGCTCTAATGACCACTCAGAAGTTGTGATTACTTATTTTTGTATGTCAAGATTACTTGAATCTCTTTAGTTTAATAACTTAATGTTCGCATTATTCTGATTGTTGGGATTGTTGTTGAAATATTGTCAGGTAAGCAAAGTTAACTGCACTTAATTTTATTAATGAGAACAGCTATTGCTTTTTACAGTGTAGCGATATCAATGCTGGAATTATATATTGTTCAGCCCTAGTTATGATAGTCCCAAAATCATACCGCATAAATCCTTTTGACTAAATTCTCTGTAGAAACAGCTAATAAAGTCTACAGAGTCTGTCTCTTGTTAAAATTCATTATAAGCGTGAGCTGCATTAAAAGTGTTAGCGTGCATTTAATCTTCATTTACTCAAAGCACAAAATTCCATCTTGCAGATTTTTGGAGTGAATATGAGCTGCTCGTGACGGATTTTGTGAACTTGACTGGTCCGTTCTTGTTTAGAGCAGCAGCGCGAGAGCGACAGGAATGTAATCGGACACTGGCAGCAGTTTTTCCCACAGAAATGCCCTCTCATGAAAGCCTTTTGTCTGGCCTCAGTCTTCAAACTCTAGAAGTTTTGCAGGTGTTCGGGGCGCAGCTCTGAATCCGCCTCTGTTATTTAGTGTGTGCAGCCAGAGGGGGCGGGGCAGTGGGCAGAGCCTTGTGGCCTCTTTCTCCTTCAGCAAGGTCATTGGCTGAGGAGGAACAGGTGGGAGGGGCTGATGTGAAAAGCCGAAAGACAGAGATCTGCTCGGTGTAAACAGAGCGTTCTGTTATAGACACTGACACACACACAGATGGATACAGTGCGTGATATGAGGGAGGAAGCACCTTTTTGACAGTTGTATCAAACATTGACTTTATATTTTAATATATTGACAGATTGGACTTTAATTTATGTAACATTTAGTACTTTAGTACTTATTCATTGTTGCTCTTGGTTGTGTAAATTGCTTCCTTGTCCTCATTTGTAAGTCGCTTTGGATAAAAGCGTCTGCTAAATGACTAAATGTAAATGTAAATGTAAACATTTGTAGAGTTCATTTGAATTTGATGAATTAAACACAACCCAACCCTGACCCTAACCTTAACCTAAGTACATTTAACCCCCATCCCAGAGTTCAACAGGAGCGTCTTTTAGTGAAATTCTTCAGTGCTATTTTTATAGTATAAATAATAATACATGTCTATCCTACAGTGTGTAATGTGTTATTTTATGTGTGTGTGTGTGTGTGTGTGTGTGTGTGCACTTAAAATTTTTCACACTCGTTCATGCATGCGACGTCGATGCTCAAACAAAACATTGTGCGACCCTAAACTAAACATAATGTTGTATTGTCAATGTCGGTTTTGTTTATATAGCACTATTAAACACAACCTGTCCCAACCCTAACCCTAACCTCAACCCAATTAAGTAGATTTAAATCCTCATCCCAGAATTCAACAACATTGTCTTTTAGTAAAATTCTTCAGTGCTCTTTTTGTAGTACAGATAGTGCTACATGTCTGTCCTACAGTGTGTAATGCATGTTATTGTGTGTGTGTGTGTGTGTGTGTGCGCAAATTTCTCACAATCGTTCATTTACATGCGATATCAATGCTCAAACAATATCTTGTGCAACCCTAAACTAAACATTATCTTATTTTGTCAAAGGCATGGTAATTTTATTAATATAGCATGATTTAACACAACCTGTCCCACCCCTAACCCTAACCCAAACCCTATTAAGTACATTTCAATCCCTATTTAAGAATTCAACAGCATTGTCTTTCCTCAGTGCTCTTTTTATAGTACAGATAGTGTTGCATGTCTGTCCTACAGTGTGTAATGTGTGTTATTGAATGTGTGTGTGTGTGTGTGTATGTGTGTGCTTTAAATTTCTAACACCTGTTCATTTACATGCGATATCGATGCTTAAACAATATATTGTGCAACACTAAACTAAACCAAACTAAACATAATGTTGTATTGTCAATGTCAGTTTTATTTATATAGCACTATTAAAAACAACCTGTCCCAACCCTAACCCTAACCTTAACCCAATTAAGTAAATTTAAATCCCTATCCCAGAATTTAACAGCAGCGTCTTTTAATAAGATTCTTCAGTGCTCTATTTATAGTACAGATAGTGCTACATGTCTGTCCTACAGTGTGTAATGCATGTTATTGTGTGTGTGTGTGTGTGTGTGTGTGTGTGTGCTTTAAATTTCTCACACATGTTTATTCACATGCGATATCGATGCTCAAATGATATATTGTGCGACCCTAAAATAAACATAATACTATATTGTCAATGTGAGTTTTATTTATATAGCGTGATTAAACACAACCTGTCCTAGCCTTAACCCTAACCTTAACCCTATTAAGTACTATATACTTAAATTCTCATCCCAGAATTTAACAGCAGCGTCTTTTAATAAGATTCTTCAGTGCTCTTTTTATAGTACAGTAGTGTTACATGTCTGTCCTACAGTGTGTAATGTGTGTTATTGAATGTGTGTGTGTGCTTTACATTTCTAACACCTGTTCATTTACATGCGATATCGATGCTTAAACAATATATTGTGCAACACTAAACTAAACCAAACTAAACATAATGTTGTATTGTCAATGTGAGTTTTATTTATATAGCACTATTAAACACAACCTGTCCCAACCCTAACCCTAACCTTAACCCAATTAAGTAAATTTAAATCCCCATCCCAGAATTCAACAGCAGCGTCTTTTAATAAGATTCTTCAGTGCTCTATTTATAGTACAGATAGTGCTACATGTCTGTCCTACAGTGTGTAATGCATGTTATTGTGTGTGTGTGTGTGTGTGTGCTTCAAATTTCTCACACATGTTTATTCACATGCGATATCGATGCTCAAATGATATATTGTGCGATCCTAAACTAAACATAATACTATGTTGTCAATGTGAGTTTTATTTATGTAGCGTGATTAAACACAACCTGTCCTAGCCTTAACCCTAACCTTAACCTTATTAAGTACTGTATATTTAAATTCCCATCTCAGAATTCAACAGCAGTGTCTTTTAACAAGATTCTTCAGTGCTCTTTTTATAGTACAGTAGTGTTACATGTCTGTCCTACAGTGTGTAATGTGTGTGTGTGTGTGCCTAAAATTTCTCACACCCGTTCATTCACTTGTCTCCATCCCAACATTTCACGGAATTCCCTGTCTGTTTCCCGCTCCTCGGTTTCCCTGGTAGCAGGTGCAGAGTTCACTCTGGAGTCTGGACGCGGGCAGGTGTGTGTGGACTTTATTACACACACACACACACCTTGCCGCCACATGTTCTGGAACAACTGTTTAACACTGTTCAGAACCGCCGCTGCATTTTCCCTGCCTGAGTTTGATTCTACCTTGGAGTTTCAGCGCAGTAATGAGCACACTTTTGTCAAGCTTTCCTGAAAATCGCTCTCAGCAGAAAGAGAAAGAGAGAGAGAGACCAGCGCTTGACGGAAAACCTCCTTAGCGCATTTGAAACCGAAGTGTGAATGAGACATATCGCCACTTTAAGAAAATATTTCAAGCTTCATTTGCAAGAGGCTTCTTCTTCTTCAAAAAAAAAAAATAAAACGACACAAATTGTTTTCACCACGCTAAACTCCTGCAAATGAGTCGAGTGGAAATGTTTACCTGTTTACAGACGCAAATGCTTTCACACATGCGGCGTGTTTTGATATATTCTGTAAAGAAGAGAGAGAGAGAGGCTGTGGAAGAAAGCGATGGAGACGTGTGATGGCTAATACTGAGAATCACATGGCCTTGTTTTGTTTTTTTTAAGGACACAATGCAATGCGCTGAATACATGACCTTCTCTTGCATTGCGTCACACTGTGTATTCTTTCTGTCTGCTCGCTTGTCATTTCAACATATCACATCATGCAAAAGGGCGAAGCAGTGGCGCAGTAGGTAGTGCTGTCACCTCACAGCAAGAAGGTCGCTGGTTCGAGCCTCGGCTCAGTTGGCGTTTCTGTGTGGAGTTTGCATGTTCTCTCTGCGTTCGCATGGGTTTCCTTCGGGTGCTCCGGTTTCCCCCACAGTCCAAACACATGCGGTACAGGGGAATTGGGTAGGCTAAATTGTCTGTAGTGTGTGAATGTGTGTGTGTGGATGTTTCCCAGAGATGGGTTGCGGCTGGAAGGGCATCCGCTGCATAAAAAACTTGCTGGATAAGTTGGGGGTTCATTCCGCTGTGGCGACCCTGGGTTAATAAAGGGACTAAGCCGACAAGAAAATAAATGAATTAATGAACGTCATGCAGTAGTCAGAAAGTACAATTGTCATATTTGGAACTTCATAAATGTTTTGGTTGTTGCATTGACATGAAGGTACAGCGGGAAAATAAGTATCGAACTCGTTTTGTACTGGGAGCAGGGCCGGCGCGTCCATAGAGGCGACCTAGGTGGCCGCCTAGGGTGGCAGAATAGAGAGGGGGGCATCCGAACACCTCCCGCACCACCCGCGACCGCAGTTATACCCGCGCCTAGGGCAGCAGAGAGGGCGGCATCCGAACACCTCCCGCACCATCCACGACCGCAGTTATACCCGCGCCTAGGGCGGCAGAATAGAGAGGGCGACATCCGAACATCTCCCACACCACGCGCGACCGCAGTTATACCCGCGCCTAGGGCGGCAGAGAGGGCGGCATCCGAACACCTCCCGCACCACCCGCGACCGCAGTTATACCCGCGCCTAGGGCGGCAGAGAGGGCGGCATCTGAACACCTCGCGCACCACCCGCGACCGCAGTTATACCCGCGCCTAGGGCGGCATAGAGGGCGGCATCTGAACACCTCGCGCACCACCCGCGACCGCAGTTATACCCGCGCCTAGGGCGGCTGAGAGGGCGGCATCCGAACACCTCCCGCACCACCCGCGACCGCAGTTATACCCGCGCCTAGGGCGGCAGAGAGGGTGGCATCTGAACACCTCCCGCACCACCCGCGACCGCACTCCGCAGTTATATCTGCGCCTAGGGCGGCAGAATAGAGAGGGCGACATCCGAACATCTCCCGCACCACCCGCGACCGCAGTTATACCCGCGCCTAGGGCGGCAGAGAGGGCGGCATCCGAACACCTCGCGCACCACCTGCGTCCGCAGTTATATCCGCGCCTAGGGCGGCAGAATAGAGAGGGCGACATCCGAACATCTCCCGCACCACCTGCGTCCGCAGTTATACCCGCGCCTAGGGCGGCAGAATAGGGTTCTTCACTTTGATAACCGGTCATTTTCGTTTTCACTTTCGGTTTGTGGGCGGCGTGATCGTCCTTTGCCTAGAGCGGCAGTTCAGCTTGCTCCGGCTCTGCCTGGGAGTAATATTTCTAAAGGAGCTGTTGACATGCAATTGAAGCAGATTTTGGTACAAACCCAAACAATACAGACATAAAAATAAAACATTCATTGTGTGTAATAACAATGAGATGACAGAAGGAGAAAGCGCTGAACTACTGAAGCATGTTTAATAATTTATACTAAAGGCTTTTGTTAATGACGGCAGCTTAAAGATGCCTCTAATATGGAGAATGAAGCCACATGCATTGCTCAAGTGTGAGTTTCTCGCAGACTTCAACAGAGTGGCAGAATCTTGATGCTTCTGTGGGTCTCGTCTCTCAAGTCTGAGCTTTATTTTGTTTTCTCTATTGGGTTTGGGTCAGGTGATTGGCTTGGCCATTCTACAGCTTGATTTTCTTTCTTTGAAAGCATCTGAGAGTCTCCTTGGCTGTGCTTTAGATTATTGTCTTGCTGAAATGTCCACCCTGGTGTCATCTTCATCCTCCTGCTAAAGCCTGGTTTACACTCGACGCGTCCGCTAGTTTGCTTGAGTGTGTGCGTCGAATGTGACATCATTACTGTGTTTTGCGGATGTTCACTTTGGGTGAGCGTGACATGATTTCAGCTGGCGGAGCGCAGGATTTTTTTTGAGACTCATGGGGACAGTGTGCGGCGCTGCATTTGATTTGAGTTGAATGTGAAACACTGAAGAGATTTTGTCTGAAACAGGAACGACTGTATAGATCTTTATGATCCGTGATAGTAGAGATAAGATGATGATCAAAAATTCTCGGCTAGAAATTGCAACAGCCAAGGGAAAGGAGGAAAGGTTTTGGAAAAAGATTTGGAAAAACTTTGAGGGATGAGTTTGTTAAAGCCAAAAGAGGTCATGGCAAAAGTGGAGACCAGGTACACAATTAGTTTTTTCTACCAGTCATGGGTTTTACACTGATGTATATGTTACAGTTTTGAATTTAAAACTATTTAATAGTTACAAAACTTTAATTACAGAAACAAATTATTTCTTCAATAACTGGAAATAATATTCAAACCAGTAATTTATTACTTTTTATTTAATATATTAAGGTTTTAGTTATGATAATCCGCTGGATACTCCCAAAGTAATTCCACAGAAATCCACAGATTTTTACCAAAGTTCTCAGCAGAAATAGCAAAAAACCTCCGCAGATTCCGTCTGGCCCTGCCCATCGGTTTACAGTATACTGATGCCTGTTTTTCTAGGCTTTATTGGTGATGATGGTCAGGAATGTTGGACCATGATTGCCTTTTTAGTTTAAGAAAAGGACAGAAACTAGCCAGACTGTGGTGTGTGAATGGTGGAGCGGGCTAAATCTAAAAACGTCTGTATTTTTTAGTAAGTAAAGAGTTCAGATGCAAAAACCTCTAAATGCCGTCTAAAAGGTACTCCTAAAAAGACCATTTTTAGGATCAATGTTTCAGACCGATGTTTATTTTCAGTTATTCCCCTTTAAAGTCAATGTAAATAACTTTTTTTTGTCACTATAAAAGTACAAATAGTGAGCCTGCACACAGGAGTCTGAGAAAAATCCTAATTTTAGAAGAAAACATTAGATGGCCTTTAGAGGATTTTGCATCTAAACTCTTTGAGTGTACTTTTCAAAAAAAGCAGAAAAAAAAGTTGTCATTATTATTTTAAACTTTAAGAGGTAAAACTGTCTGAGATAAGAACAAAAGCAAGTGAAGCATTAAAGTTTGAATCGTTATAAAAATCCTTCTCTTCTTCTTCTTCTTTGGCCTTAGTCCTGTATGGTTACGGGGTCGGCTCTTTGGAACAAGTCCTCCATTTTTTTTTTTTTTTTTTACATATTCCAGCCGGCCTGTCACCCTCATACACTCATACACTAGGAACAATTTAGTCTATCCAATTCACCTGTAGCGCATGTGTTTGGACTGTGGGGGAAACCGGAGCATCCGGAGGAAACCCACACGAACGCAGGGAGAACATGCAAACTCCACACAGAAACACCAACTGAGCCGAGGTTCGAACCAGCGACCCAGCGACCTTCTTGCTGTGAGGTGACAGCACTACCTACTGCACCACTGCTTCGGCCCGGTTATAAAAATCCTTATAATTATTAAAATAATTAATAAAATATTTAGTTTAAAAATATTGAATGATTTTAATGATATGACGTAGTTCTGTAAACCTTCTACTTTTCTGTTTATCTGTCTGTCTTTACGGTCAGTTTCTTTTGACCGCCCCCCCTGTCATTTTAAGAGAGATGAATGTATGTTTATATATATATAGGCCTATATACACACACACACACACACATATATGTATATATATATATGTATGTATGTCAGCATTAAAATGTTGCAATATAATGTCAGTGCCCAATATAATCAGGAAAATAGTGTGACAGTGTAATGTAAGTGTACAATTCAATGGTAGAAAATACTTTACATTAGTGCAGACAGCATTACATGCACACAATCATCTTTAATTTCCACTAATATTTTCTAAAAAACATGCTCTGTCAGTGTTTGCATTGAAAGGAGCAGCAGGAACATTCTCCAAAACCTCCAGAATGAAAGTGTGCTGGTTTGCTATGACAGGAGAGTGAATTCTTCAAGGAAATCTGCCGGTTCACTGAGGCTTTGATGCATGTTTTCAGTGTTTCTCTCTTTTCATCTCTTTGTTTTCCTCTCAAATCGGTTTTGTTATGGTTGTGAAACTTCTGTTAGCACGAGCGCTTCAGTGGCCTCTTGGTTTCTGTGTGTGTGCTGTGACCTCAAGTACAGACATGTACAGTCAAACATCTACAGCTCTTTCATAGGCAATCAAAGGTCTAGACTTATGTCACAGTAGAGTTTGAGCTTGTGAAATTCTGTTGTACAGAACTGCGAAAAGGGGCGGGATTACGGCAGATGATTATACATTAAAAAAGGCCAGGGATTGGTCCATATATTACATTTCTGTACAGAGAGGCCATGTTTTGATCTTCTATTGGTTTTACGCAGCCACATGATGCAATTTCACTGGTCGAGTTCACCAAGCTTGAACTTTCCAATGCAGCGAACTGCGAAACTTGTCACACGAGCTTATGTTTTTGATCTGTCGCATTCACATGCATATGAATGGAAGTGTAAACGGCTAAAGGTATATAAGGCTATATTGTACTGTATTGTAATGTTGACATCATATAATTAAAACATATTTGGAGTATACATTGGACTTTAATGTAATAACAGTTGTGACTTTTTTTATTTAAAGCTGAATTTACTCACTACTGTTTTATTGTAACAATATTTTGATGGTTACATTATTGTAACATTTTTGACACTGACATTACATTATAACATTATTTTAACAGGTAATTTTGACACATTATGTTGTAATATTATTTTATTGGTTTTTTTTAGACATTGACGTTATAATGTAACAGTTTTGGTCGTTATATCGAATGTTGATGTTACATCGTTAGCGTATATTGTAACAATTTTTTTTAAGGTGACATTACATTGTAACACTTGACACTGACATTACACTGTAACATTATTTTGGCAGGTAATTTATAAAACGACATTATATTGTAACATTATTTTTAAGGGGACATTATATTGTAACATCGTTGACACTGACATTATTTTGTAACATTATATTGACAGCTAAAATTGATACATTTCATTATAACTATATCAATGTACCAATTTTGGCTGCAATATCGGATAAAGTTGAAGTTACATCATTACTGTATACAGTCACTCATTCATTTATTAATTTTCTTTCGGCTTAGTTCCTTATTTATCAGGGGTCGCCACATCGGAATGAACCGCCCATTATTGTATATCGACGTTATAATGTAACAGTTTTGGTCGTTACATCGAATGTTGATGTTACATCGTTAGCGTATATTGTAACATTATTTTTAAGGTGACATTACATTGTAACACTTGACACTGACATTACACTGTAACATTATTTTGGCAGGTAATTTAAACACCAACATTATATTGTAACATTATTAGTTCCTTATTTATCAGGGGTCGCCACATCGGAATGAACCGCCCATTAATGTATATCGTAACATTATTTTGATGGTTACGCTATATTGTAACATTGTTGGCATTATATAACTAAAAACATTTTGAGAATACACTCACCGGCCACTTTAATAGGTACACCTTACTGTTACCGGGTTGGCCCCTTTTGCCTTCAGAACTGCCTTTATCCTTCGTGGCAGAGATTCAACAAGATACTGGAAATATTCCTCAGAGATTTTGCTCCATATTGACATGATAGCATCACACAGTTGCTGCAGATTTGTCGGCTGCACATCCATGATGCCAATCTCCCATGCAACTACATCCAAAAGGTGCTCAATTGGATTGAGCTCTGGTGACTGTGGAGGCCATTTGAGTACAGTGAACTCGTTGTCATGTTCAAGAAACCAGTCTGAGATGATTGAGCTTTATGACATGGTGAGTTACCTGCTGGAAGAAGCCATCAGAAGATGGAGACACTTTGCTCATAAAGGGATGGACATGGTCAGCAGCAATACTCAGGTAGGCTGTGGCGTTGATGCTCAATTGGTACTAATGGACCCAAAGAAAATCTCCCCCACACCATTACACCACCACCACCAGCCTGAACCGCTGATACAAGGCAGGATGATCCATGCTTTCATGTTGTTGAGGCCAAATTCTGAGCGGACCATCTGTATGTGTCAGCAGAAATGGAGACTCATCAGAGCAGCAACGTTTCTCCAATCTTCTATTGTCCAGTTTTGGTGAGTCTGTGTGAATTGTAGCCTCAGTTTCCTGTTCTTAGCTGACAGGAGCGGCACCCGGTGTGCTCTTCTGCTGCTGTAGCCCATCCGCCTCAAGGTTGGACGTGTTGTGTGTTCAGAGATGTGAATCCCAGAGATCCTCTATTGGATTAAGTTCTGGTCACCGTGGAGGCCAATTTTTGCGTATACATTGGACCTTGATGTAATAACCCATCAGTTTTGGCTTTTTTTAGTCACTCACTATTGTTATATTTTAAGAATATTTTTAAGGTTACATTATATCGTAACATTTTTGACGCTGACATTATATTGTAATTTTATTTTGACTGCTAATTTTGATACTGTCATTATATTGTAACATAATTTTTAAGATGACGTCATATTTTTGACGCTGATGTTACATTGTAACATTATTTTGACAGTTTTGACTTCTTGTAAGCTAAACTACTCGCTGTTATATTGTAACAATATTCTGACGGTTTCTGTATATTAACAGAACGTTTGGCATCGATATTACAGCGTAACATTAATTTGAGGCTGAATTTATTTAGATTGTTTTAGTTTATTTTAGGATGTCAACATTTGCGATTGACATTAGCCACATTGTTTGACCTCGGAAATGATCCTAAAACTAATATTTGGCATTGTGAGAGTCATAATTTTGTAAGAAGGTTTCATGCTGGATCTGGAAAATAGCCAAACGTCTCTGCGTTTTTTAGCACGATCCTCCTTTCATTCCTCAGATTTTCCCCGCATATAAAAGCGTTAAGCAAAAAACGACTCGCCCACACAAGTCACAAAGACACACACATGCGCGTTGGATATTGTTATTTGTCACTTACATGTTGTTTACGGGCTATTAAAAGCTCTCACACGTGGTCAGACTCTCCATATGTGTGTGTGTGGGACGGGTCGAGGTGTGTTCGGGTGCCGTAACGCCTGGCGTCGCTCTACTGTTTGGATAATAGTGATTTCGGCACTCTTGGCTGCGTCGAGAGGACATTAATGTTTCAGCATATGTCTTCATCTGAAGTGTGAACAGAACTCGATGCCCCTCCAGATGAACACGTCGAAGAAAAAAAAAGGTTTTTCTCAAAGCTGGAGAAAAAAGTCTCTGTACCTGAGTCTCCATCAGTGCCCGTGGAGCCCAATTTGGTTATAAAAGGGAATGGCTCACTCAAAATTGAACATTTCTGTCGTCATTTTCTCACTTGTTTCAAACCTGTTTCTTTAATCTGTTAAACACAGAAGATGATGTTTTGGAAAAAAAATGTTGGAAATTTTTGGGCATCCATTTCACCTCAAAGCAAAAACGTCTCTGGTTCGAGTGTTGGCTGGGTCATTCTGCATTTCTGTGTAGAGTTTGCATGTTCTCCCCATGTTTGGCGTAGGTTTTCTCCACACAGTCCAAACACATGCTCTATAGGGAAATTGATGAACTAGATTGGCCGTAGTGTGTGAGTGTGTAAATAAGTGTGTATGGGTGTTCCCCAATAGGGCATCTGCTGCGTAAAACGTATGCACACATCTGTCACACTTTCATTTGTCACCATCTATCCATCTATCGACACATCCATCCATCCATCCATTCATCCATCTATCATTTATCCATCCATCCGTCTATCATACTGTCATTCCATTCATCCATCCATCCATTCATCCGTCTATCTGTCTATCGTACTTTTATTCCATCCATCCATCCATCCATCCATCCACACATCCAGCTATCCATCCATCATTCTATCTATCATTTGTTCATACTATCCATCCATCCACACACACACATTTATCCATCCATCCATCCATCCATCCATCCATCATGCTGTCTATCAATCTTTCATTCAATCCATCCATCCATCCATCCATCCATCCATCCATCCATCCATCCATCATTCTGTCTAATACTTTCATTAAATTCATCCATGCATCCTTCCATACATCCATCTATCCAACATTCTGTCTATCGTACTTTCATTCCATCCATCGGTCCATCCATCCATCCATCCATCCATCCATCCATCCATCCGTCCATCTTTCTGTCATTCTTTCAGTCTATCCATCCATCTATTCATCATTGTTTACTATTTCATCCATCCATCCATCATTCTATCATTCTATTCATCCATCTATCCATCAATCCATCATTCTGTCTATCATTCCATCCATAAATCCGTCTATCATTCCATCCATCCATCCATCCATCCATCCTTCATTGTCTATCAATCCATCCATCCATAGATCCATCCATCCATCATTGTTTAT